>NW_017100254.1:4340727-4349870 GCF_001263275.1 Habropoda laboriosa | reverse complement strand
TAAACGTTTTCATTTGTAAAATTGATTTTGTATCAAGTGTGTGCATAAAGTTAGTTACTTTTATTCCACTGACTATGACTCCACTGACTTAAAAGTAAAATTCCAAAATTTTCGTATTCCTTAGAATATTCTTTAAATACTACTTACGTGCAATGAAATTTGATGATTAAAACATGCACGTAAATAAGAGCAAGCAATAAAAAATTGGGTCAAAAAAGACCCAAAGACTTTACGAACCTGGGCAACAATCTTTCAATGTAATGTTAAGAGGAAATAAACTGGGCAACAGCAAAATTGAAAAAAAAAAGTAAAAAGTCGATGGGTCGAAAATGACCTCACTAGCGTTTAAAAAACCTGTTTCAAATATTATAACACACGACTACAATACTTCGAAATGAGATAAATACCGTATCACTTCTAAACACACTAATGACACAAAAGTTGAAGTTACGAACCGAAAGTGTTAGCAATCGACGCTGAAAATCACGGTATTCGATAAATCATATCATTAATTCCTTATACGTAGAATCACACCTGAAATCACCTTCCATTTTCTCCCAGTACTTAATTTCACTCGAAATAGCAGAATTCCAGCAATCGGTTTTCCTCGTTTCCACGGTGAAACTGAATTATCCTCGATCAATGTAGGCACCGCCTTTGATACGCCCCTATGCAAGAAACCAGCGATTAGCAACTGCTATCGCGTTTCTAGAGACATACTTGCAAACGTAAGTCGCATTTCTCCGCCTGGATCTGGCTTCCGTTCGCGACAAGGTTGGTAATAAAGCGCTGCGAAGAAAAAGCTGCAAGGCTGGCTCCGCGGCGACTTCCGTCCTGAAATCAGGCCGGCTGGCTCGTTGATCGAACCTTGCAAATTTTCACGCGATATTCACCAGCCGCGATACCTGCGTGCACACTCTGTTGCGCAACCCGCGGAATTGATTGGAATAATCGTCCGGAACGCGAGCTCTACTTTCCAACCGAAGAGCTTAGTTCCGAAACGCGTTCGAATCTGGGGAAATTGGGCTTCTTTCTAGAGTGTAGGGTGAAGAGAAAAGCGAAGCTTTTGGGCGTTTTTATAGGGAAGGATCAAATTTTTAATAGTCTAATTTATACAGCGTTTCACTGATTAATGAGGTGTCCAAGAAATAGAAATACGGAAGCTGTCGCTTCTTTTTGTTATCCCTTGAAATCTTTTAAATTTCCAGATTAGAAATGGTTAGCGAAAAATATTCGAAATATTCTGACAATAGCAATTTTAAGAATAGAAATTCTTTCATACTTAACCCTTTAACGCTCAAAATTCTCTCAAGTTTATATACCAAAACTGACTAATGTTACTTTTTTTTATTATTTTCCAGGCGTGTAGAAATAATTTCACCACTATCTATAATACTGCAACTCACATTTTTGCAATAACAGAAACGATAACGCAATATGCAGAGTAAAATAAGATAATTAAACCAAACTGTACTTATTGAACGTGTGAGACACGTTAAGTGGTCAGAGATATTTAATTAGCAGTTATTGTCAGTCCCATTTCCAAACTATGCAATCTTCAGCATTCCATTTTTCTTACAGTTGCAACTATAACGCAAAAAGAAAAAAAGAAAGAAAAAAAGCATCAGGCAGTTTGAAACCGCAAAACTAAAACAGTCTATTAGACTGAAATACATTCTAGAAATAAACTCTAGCCTGTCGTATGCTACTCTTTAACTTAACGGCGACTCGCAGAAGACGAAGATACTTAATCTTACCAACTCTCGAATACTCCATCTAAACATGGATGCGTATTATTCAACGAGACGGGCTTCGTTCCAACGTAATTTCCTCCCATGCTTTTCGTGTACGCTCGCGATCCTCGTGAAAGCGTTGCAGGACAGTTGAATGAATTCGCTTGTCATTCGGCGTCTTTGTAATAAATCTTGGTTTCATAATTGCTTTGCTTTGACACGTTCTCAAGATCGAACAAGGATATTTATTGCTCCGAGTGTGTGCTTCTGGCCTTTTTCTTTCTCCTCGAAGGATAATAGCGATTCCGGAGTTAACTGATCGCTTCTAAATGACTTGAAGTAGCTTGAAAGAAAAATCGCGATAACGGTCCGTGGCCAAAAGTGGTCACGAGATCGCCAACGATACGCAATTTGATACTCTTTTCTTGTTGCACAAGCGTCTACGATAATTACACCGTGCGATAATTCATTGAAAGAAAAAAGAGACTTCTGCGTGAAACTTCGATCGAGTTCGTTCGATACGTATGTTTTATTTAGAAAACTCGAAAAATCTTTTTGTTAGATTATGCGTAATTTTCTATGACCGAATTCCGTATGAATTATCGGTGTTTTGAATAAGAGGTCAATTAAAAAGGATACAGTCTAATAAGCAGGTAAAAATAGCTTTATCTTAAATTTACGTTCGTTTCACACATAAATATTCAAGTATGGGATCACTGGTCTTCTCTCATCAAATTATTGTACTTTAATCGTTAATGTGTTACCTAACCATCTTTCTCATCCCAATATCACCATTTCTCCACATTTTCCATCCTTTCATTCCCTATTGAATATTCCTAACGATTAATGCAATTTCAGCAATTCCTAAAATCAGCCATATTCCCATTTTCCAAAAAGCAGTTTCTAAAATCCATCAAAAATACGCTTCTATCGTCCTCTACAATATTATTATGCTGCCACATTTCCTAACTTTTCATCGACATATAAAACATTTTTCGTTCCACTTTTAACGCACCTTGAAACTGTCAAAAAACTTTACACGGTAAAAGAAAAACAAGTACCACCAAATCAAGTAGCGACGAACAGATAGCAGAAGAGGTCCTTCAACTTTCTCACGTCTCGCTGTCTCACTTTACTCTACCACCATACAGCCTCGCGTTGCCCCATTTTATCACACTAGGCGTTTCTTCCCTCCGCCTATACCTTCCGTTTTCATCGCGTCACGTCAGCCCGTTTCATCGCGAACTGTGCGTGTCTAACTCAGAGTTGGTACCCGAGGTCGGGCCTGGTGAATTCTCCTATCAATTACGCAGTAGGTCGACACTGCGCGGCCAACATTCATTACGCTCCCGAGCAGTGTTTCGCAACGCGCGTGTCGCTCGATTTATGGACCGAGTTCGAACATGAAGTCTCTCAGCAGGACGGGATTATCATTACGAACCATCTCGCCTGTCTTCGAGGGATCCGGCCACGACGATCAGAACGAAGATATCGGCGCCAGCGAGCGCGCGCGACACTTATTGGTACGAGCTTTACGCTCGCGCGCGCCAGCCTCCGGAGCGATGCGAACCGACGAGACGCGTTCCGTGATCGATGCGTGGGCTCGCGTTTCTGGTGTGCTCGCATCAGAAGTTACACCGGGAACGACATCCACTTAGGCTGCGTCACGATTTGTTCACGCTGATGGGTCTGTTTTGGACCCCAAGGATCCATCGCGAGCGAGTTAGATACTCTGTTGCAGACTGGATGGCAGGAGAGTTGTCGTCAGACACTCTGGATGATTTGGAAACTGTGTATAACCCTTTGCACTCGAAGGTGATTTCGATGTAGGAAAGGTTGCAAGTCGGATCTTCTTTGAAATTTTTTTTAGACTAACGTAGAAATACACTGTGCTATTTTATTTTGATATTTGATTTATTCTCTGTTTCACTATGGTGAATTTTACGGAGGACCGTAGATCTAGAGATAGATCTAATCAATTGTTTAGTGCCGCTTCTTAGACGCCACTCGATTGCAAGGAGGTAATACTTCAGACTCGCGTATTTGTGATAATTTGACGCACCTTTGGAAATTGTACGGTTGCTAAAGTCGGGGATTCACTGGAAAGTTATACTAAAGTATACTAGGCTTAGTTTAAAAATATTTGCTTCGATAAGTATGTACGATCCGCGACAACTGTTTGGCCTAACCTAGATATAGAATATATAAAGAAAAGTCATAAAGTATTAAGTTTTTTTTTTAAAGAACCTTATGGTTGCTTTATACGACGTGAATTACCTATCAGGTAGTGATATGTAGGATTTGCTACGTCAGATATACAAGTACCTGGATCATACGCCTCATCAATGGGGTAATTTAAGTGCGATAACTGTTTGACCTCACTCTGAAAATGAGTTTATGTGAACCGTTTATTGCGAGAAGAGGCATTTAGCGGAAAAATGTGCACTAATATACCGTACACAGAACGAGGTTTAGTAATATAACTGAGTGAGGTCAAACAGTTGTCGCGGAGTCTATATGTGGAACCGTTTTCACCAAAAAGTTAAGACAAGTTGTGCTATATTTTTTCGGAAGCTGATTTAAGTTGCGCTATATTTTTTCAGAAACTGAGTTAACTTGCGCTATATTTTTTTCAGAAGCTGAGTTAACTTGCGCTATATATTTTCAGAAACTAAATTAAGTTGCGCTGATTTTACGGAAGTTAAGCTAAGTTCTGCTATATTTCTTCGGAAGCAAAGTTAAGTTCTGCTATATTTCTTCGGAAGCAAAGTTAAGTTCTGCTATATTTCTTCGGAAGCAAAGTTAAGTTCTGCTATATTTCTTCGGAAGCAAAGTTAAGTTCTGCTATATTTCTTCGGAAGCAAAGTTAAGTTCTGCTATATTTCCTCGGAAGCAAAGTTAAGTTCCGCTATATTTCTTCGGAAGCAAAGTTAAGTTCTGCTATATTTCCTCGGAAGCAAAGTTAAGTTCTGCTATATTTCCTCGGAAGCAAAGTTAAGTTCCGCTATATTTCCTCGGAAGCAAAGTTAAGTTCTGCTATATTTCCTCGGAAGCAAAGTTAAGTTCTGCTATATTTCTTCGGAAGCGAAGTTAACTCGAAGTAGCACGAAATTCCCTCGCAATCGATGTTTCAGAAACAGCAACGCGCAGCTTTCCCTCTCCGCCATTTAAGAAGTATCTAACCACGCACATGCCCTAATTCCAACTCGAAAATCGCATAAACTTTTCCTCTTTCCTAATACTCCTTTTACCTGTTCCAAGAATTTACCGCTCGAAATCTCCGTTTCATCCTAAAGTATCCATAACTCTCTGAAAACGGATAGCAGCGCTAATAGATCAGCTTCTCGGAGCGCCCTGTTACCGTAACACGACTCCGTGAACATGAGGTGTACCTATCGTTCCTAGATGTACGAAACGCAACAAAGCACGATAAATGCAACCGACCCGAGAGATTCTTCTAATTAGTCGCAATCTGTCTTGGTAAAGTGGAACGGGAAAAATGGCGGTACACGAATCGCGTTAACGCTAAACTCGATCGATTTTCACGCCTTCTCTAACTCATATCCGAAACAAACATAGGCTGTGGTTGTTGCTCGCTCGGTCGATCGAGCGCTGCGAGAAATCGCCTGGATCATGTATTCTGAATCGTCTTGACTGTGTATAGACGAGTATGCGAAATCGCTTTACGCCTACGCAATCTTATTGCCGATCTGCGTGAATATCGATGAAAGACGCGTGGAAGTTTTTGGTGCGATCAGGATTTTTCAGTTTTTCTGAGTGGAGTTCAGGGAGTTTTTATCGCGATTTTTAAGTTCGTTTGTTGTTCTGAGTGAATAGACAATTTATGGAGCAATTCGGTCCGAAAAGGGTTAATAAAGTGAAAAAAAAAAGAATTCTATGTTAGAAAAGCTTTATGTTTGCAGAATTTAATATTCAATGAAAGCTACGGATTACAAATGTTTGCATCAATTCGTTTCTGTTTTCAAGATTATTTTTAATATCTATGATACATTTGTCATAATCTGATTTTCAGCATTTCGTTGCAAGCTTTCCTCTTCTTTCAAATATTCAAAAGTGTAATAAATTAAGGATTATCTTTTAGTATTTTCAATTTCAATTTGCATATCATCATTTGTGATTTCTATGCTTGCAGACTTTACTTATCGTTTACGGGACCGTACTGAATAATTTGTAATTCGGTCAATTCTCGTTATTTTCACTTAAAAAAATTAGCGAACATTCCTAAAACATGAACGAACATACGTGCAAAAAATCGTTACTGAATAGTCTACAGTTCCTTCGCAAAAAAATATTAAAAATGACTGAAATATCCCTTTAAACGAACGAAGAAAAATTCCACCGATACTAAGAAACTCAACTCACCTTTGTTGAATGAAACCTCCGTTGAAACTTTGTTTCACGCACAAATTCTATCAATACACCTTCTTATTTTTACGTTTTCGTAATCGCTACGTAACGTGTGCTAATTAAATCGTAATATAATTTTGCAACTCCTTCCTGCGCGCATTAATTCAATCAAAAGGTGACCTTAAAAATACCTGACTCATATTGTAAGTTCTTTAGCGGCCGGTATTCATAACTGAACACAAGACGGATTGATCTACCCACATGCAGTTTCCATAACGTTTCAAGACGGCTAATTATAACCATATCTTGAATGGGTTAACCTTATTTGAATTAACACAGCATACGCTCGCCGCTGATATACAGGATACTCGTGTTAATCACACAGTTTTTCCACCTTATTGTGACGTGGAATAATTCCTCTCCGTTTCGTATTGAGAACGCGATGATTTAAGGCAACTTGGAAAAATTGTTGCAACTCGATCGAACTATAAGTGTAACACAGAAACAACGATCTAGTAGACAGTTTTGCAATAAATTTCACTTTGCTCAATCACGTTTTCAAACAGGTCATGTTAATATCTCTTTCCGTAATTAGCGACACGTGTTGGAAAAAAGTTGTTAAGTTTGAGAAAAAACTGATTGAGTTCTACATACTTCAACGGTAGTTCCAAGTGTTACAGGATGAAGTGTAGAGTCGAGAGAAAAAAGGGTGGAAATGTTGTATTTGAGAGAGAAGAAAGGTTCGTGTTTGAGATAATTTACGTTCGTATGTAATTAGGAGACGTTCCTTTGATCGTAGATTTGTAAAATAGAAGCGGTGTAAGAAAATGACATAGTGATCTGAATTATTTCGATTTTTACGATAATACGTACCGAAAGGAATTTTCTCAATAGTATTGAATAAATTATACAGAATAAATGACAGACGAAATAAATTACAAATTCAATTTTTCCAGATATTCCAGTGGCCTAAATATAATACAATAAATATCCTTAACCTATTATTGCATATTTCCTTTGCGACATTTATGCCAAAATGATCTGCACACTTCGCTAATAATATATTACGTTCCTCGTCAAATTTTCATAAATTTTCTTTTCACCGTTGTTTACATATAACACGCAAAATAATATGCAAAAATCGTAGACGAAGTAAATTGTAATATGCAAAAATCGTAGACGAGGCAAATTGTAATATGCAAAAATCGTAGACGAGGCAAATTGTAAATGCAAAAATCGTAGACGAGGCAAATTGTAAATGCAAAAATCGTAGATGAGGCAAATTAGAATTTGCGATACACGAGTAGAATGACTGGAAGTGGCATTGCTCTTCCACACGATTTCGCCTCTTTGTGTTTCCTCACCTTGGGCGGATTGCCTGAAACCGGCGAACTGCAAATGAGACTTCCGTAACCGGTGCAGTTCTTCGGTGTACATCTTGCTTAACTACGGACAGTACTAATTACCGCAGATAGAACAAGCTACGAATGACATGCTACTTCTACTCAATATCGCCAATTTGAATTGCAAGCAGGCTCTCCGCGAATGGTGTCTGCTGTCGACGTGGAATATGGAAAATCGGCTCGGGTCGATTTTAATTGCGCCCGTGAATGAGTAGAAGGCGTTCACATTCGATCAACTGTAAATCAGTGGAACAAGTGTGTGTGTTTGTGGTTGAGTCGCTTTTCAATTACACGATTTGTATTACGCTCACATGTGTGTATTGCGTTTTTCTGCCGAGCTATTTATTAAGCTAAGTTAGACGTGGAATTAAGTGTTATTTTTTTTTTGACGACGATGAAAATGTCGTGTTACTCGAGTTGTGGAATGTTGTGTTTGGTGGAAAGATTGTAGTCTCTTGGAAATTGGAATGTTTCGTGATGTTTAGTGACTCTTACTAATATTCGGACACTCTTTGGGACAGTATAATTTTTTCTAAATTGGATCAGACGACTTGAGTTTCTTTGAGAAGTTAGAAGGATTAGTGTCCTGGATGACGTGTATCAAATTTTTTGAAAATATTGCAATTTGTGGGAATCACGAAGAAGATTGTAAAGTGAATAATTATACGATGCTAAATATGGAAAACTAAGTATTTGGAGAATGAGTGTATACGCGTGTGTAAGTCCAAGGATGGCGAGGTTAGGGTTGAAAGCGCGGCGCGCGTATTGGAGCGGTGATCGATGACACGAGCGATAGAAAAACTCCTATACAGAATGAACTACGATTAGGTATGATGAAACGATCTTCAGAACCTCCGCCACGAATTATTCTATACAGAGATTTCCCTATAATTTCGCTCTGGTATCACGATCGGTAATAACGAATAAGAAATAGGATGAAACGCATGGAAAAACTGGTCTTGAACCGTGCAATAAATATTTCCCTCTTTTTGTATATTAATTGGAACGAAATTCCAAGCATATCGTTGAAAATACATTCCTTAAACACAACTCTGTCATTAACAGAAGGAAGTAACTAAATCTGTAAAAAAAAAAAAAATCCATATTTATTCTAAAATTGCAAGATGTCCCGTAACTTAAGGACGCAAGTACAAGTTTAAATTAAGTCTAAAATAAAATACAACGACCTGAACTCGTTGCAGGGCGAAATACCTTCCTATCACAGCCTCTCCAATTTACAAATCGATAAACCAAAGTTTCCATCCTGTTTTAATTAAAAGAATCTAAAGTTAATTAACCGTCTGAGTCCCAAGCGATCGCGCTGTTTAGATTTTGTGTCGAAAAGACCCAGTACATTTAACCCTTTCGCGACGGCGGAACTAGCCATCGGTACGCCACCAACGAACGGGTCGTAGTGCACACCATATGCATTAAGAGTGTCTCGCGTTTTTGGAGCTCCCAGTGTGTCCGTGTAAAATCTTAGAGGATTTCGCTGGAACAGCGGAGGATTTAAGGATGTATTGGATAAAGGGAATGTTGTTGAGGCCTTGTTCTGTATTTGAAAATAAATCGTCACTTTGAGTTGCTAAGGCGCGAGTCAGTGCGACGCGCTTAGTGGGTGCCGGATATAAACGGCGCC
>NW_017100254.1:4331498-4340574 GCF_001263275.1 Habropoda laboriosa | reverse complement strand
TGCCGGATATAACCGGCGCCAGCCAGTGTGAAGCATTTAGTGGATGCCGGATATAACCGGCGCTAGTCGCGAAAGGGTTAAACGCTATGGACAATTGACGGTGCACTCGCAGCTGTCGAAATAGCGCGCTCAACTTTTCTGACGCATGTACATCGCACCGCTGTCTTCTTTTTGTCGACACAAAATAAGAAAAGCGCCATCGCGCCGCTTAGCTCTTTTCGCAATCAATTAAGACAAGCGCTATTGCGCTGCTCGGCATTTTTCGATAGTATACTTTCAATGACCCCTGGGACTCGAACGGTTAAGTTCGATTCTTCGATTATCGAAATCAGGCGTTACTCCTGTTATCCGCGGAAAGAAAATCGAAGAACAATTATCGGAACGAAGAGTAAACCAGTATAATATCCAAGGTAGATCTGATCGCGATCACCGGAGTTAGCCTGAACGTCCAGGCTTGATGAACGGCTGTGGCGAAGGTCTTTCCACAACGCGTTCGCTTCGGTACAAATACACGGACACGAAAGCCGGAGGAAAATGCATGCTTCCGACCGCGAGAGCACCGGTGCTGGCCAGCGAAGCATGGAGAAACAGCATCGACCGGTACAATGAAGGGGAGAGAAAAATACCCCGGCAGACGATACACAGGGATGCTGGGAGGCGAGGAGGAAAACATCAGGAGAGCGTGACTCCGAGCAAACAAGAAAATAAAACGACACGGACAGCGAGAGGGGAATACGTTAACGAGCTGCGATCTTTTTTTTTAGAAGGATGATCTTGAAATTTTAATGGGGAGAGAGAGAGAGAGAGAGAGAGATTTAATAAAGCGAATGGAAAAGTGAAAAAAAGTTAATTGGAAATAAGGAAAGAAGAGCGTGCGTTATTTAGGAAAGGATACTTTTGCTTGTTTTGTATTTAATTCGGCGAGGAGAAAGTTTAATTAATAATTCATTTTTTACGATGCTTGGAAGGAAGTATACAATATACCGAAAGGAAATACATAAATTAAGCAGGATCAGGGTCGGGTTCAGTGTGTTCGCTTCCTTAATTGTAAATTATTATTTATCTTTCTTTGAGAACGTTTTTGTGCGTGTCAATTATTCTGGAATACGTTTAAGATAAAAAGTGCATTTGCACGTGCTGTTACTTTGGGGGAAAGTAAGGCAGGAAGGGGAGAGTGATAAAATATGAAATTGTGAAATGGGGCTCTATTGATTATTGGTGTCGAACTGCTCGTTAATTTTGGACGAGTTTTACTAATGCGAGCAGTTCATTTTACCTGTGAAGACGGACAATTAAAAATGGGTAAGAATTAAATACTTCATCTTCGTTCTTGCAAGTGTGAATGTGATGTACTTTAAAAATGAATAATTCCTCGATAAATAAATTATCGTGTTCTAAGTATTGGCTAACTAATGACGAGCTAACTAACTTTAACATTCGCTACTGTAAAATAACCACCTGTACAACCACCGGACTAACTAATATTAAAAAGCAGTTCACCCGTCTCACATGTTATACTTTATACACTTCAATTTCCAAAAATTCCCGTAATTTTCCACAAATTTCAAATTCTATCTCAGCCGAATACAATTCTGATTAAAGAAGGGCTAACAATCGGTTAAGAAAGGATAATCCATCACTAAGCAATTTCTCCAAACAGAGCCTCGAAAACATGTAACAAACCTTCAAAAATTAGTCCACCCATCTTCCACGTTGCACAGTCATAGGCAACCGTCTTTCTCCAAACAGAGCCTCGAAAACATGTAACAAACCTTCAAAAATTAGTCCACCCATCTTCCACACAGTCATGTTGCACAGTCATAGGCAACCGTCCAATTGCTGAAAAATGTTCCTTATTTTCCTCGAATGTGCTAATTCTATCTCAGCCAAATACAATCCTGAAACGAAGAAGAGACACTCCAGGGAGTGAAAATTTCATCACCAACCGATTCCCCAAATACAGCCCGAAAAACCCCGACGAACCTCAAAAAATCAGGTTCACCCATCTTGACACTCCATTTTTCAATCTCCCCCAATTCCTCCGCGAACCTCTCAATCCCATCATCACTCCAAATCCCACCCGAGCAACTGATAACATCGCAAAGATCTAATCCACGGGACGAAAGACCGACAGAGAAAGGAGAAAGAGAAAGAAAACTTCGCCGAGGCGAGTAGGCATCGGCAACGAGATACTACGTCGCGTAACGCGAATTGTAACCGTCTGCTCGGAAAGAGTTCTTGTTCACCAACCAGCTTACGCGGTTTCTTAACGGTATTGAGAGTTATGTCGAACAGGATATACCTGTCGGATGTTCTTTGAGGTGAACGGGGAGGTGGAAGCGCATATGTAGGTCTCGCCATCTGATTGGTCGAGGCACTCGCGCGCGCGCGCGAGTGCTCCGTCAGGACTTAAACTCACCTGTTGCACCTGGCTCTCGGTGTGGTCACACACCGGAACCCTCTCTCCCCCTTCCCCCTCCCACTCCCCTCCTACCCATGATTTTGGAAACTGGTCTTGACTATACGCTCGACGGGTGACCTATATTCCTCGGCGCGACTCTACGAGCCGCCTAGACATTGGCGGAAAGATGGGATTCGATCTGGCCAGCTCGAAACCTTACCGACACAACACGCTCGTATTCGAATTCCTCCGTGATTTTTCTCTCCCCCTCCCCCTCCCCTCCCTCTAGCAAACTGTGTAACGATTTATAATTCATGCCGTCTTCTTCTTAGCACAGAGATACCTGCGCTCTGGTATAACGTCTCGAGTGCAGCAGGCTGCTAATGGCCGATCGGAATGGCCTGTACAGCTTGCAAGATTATGCGCACGTTTCTTCAGGTCTATATGCACACTTTTCTAACGTTCCTCGCGATGTTTCGATCATGGGAGGGAAATGCAATTTGTAAAAGGGGATAAAAGGAGGTAGCGGAGGATTGTCGAGTGTGAATGTAAATTTTAGAGCTGTTTCGAATAGGGTGAGGTGGTTGGATATTAATGAGAGGATAGAGGTATTGTGTAGAACGGGCTGGAATGCGTTTTAAACGTGAAATATGGCGAATCTCGAGGTGTGTATGTTTGAAGGAGTTTTGTGGAAATGCGGAATTCAGGTGGAAGTAAAAAGTGGTGATTTTGAAATCAGGTAGGGCAGGTACTGTAAATTGTATCCGGATATCGATAGGGAAATGGAAGTCGTCTAAAGTGTGACGAAGATAAGAGGAGATAGGAATACTTTCTAGCTTTAAATTGACGAGCTTCAACTTTTCAATATTGATCGATTTTTTGGCGAAGGTAGTAAAGTATTGTCAATTTTATTTAGAGTGTAGCAAAGAGTTCGTGTTCAGATATCGATGGGGAACTATTTAGAAACGATGTAAAGTGTGGCAAAGAAGAGATAGGAATTCTTCGTAGCTCTAAATATATGAGCTTCAATTTTTCAATATTGATCGATTTTTTGGCGAAGGTAAAATGAAGTATTATTAATTTTATTTAGAGATATCGATGGGGAACTACTTAGAAACGATGTAAAGTGCGGTAAAGAAGAGATACTTCGTAGCTCTGAATTTACTAATTTTTGAATTTTGACAAATTTTTTGGCGAAGGTAGTAAAGTACTGTCAATTTTATTTAGAGTGTAGCAAAGAGTTCGTCTTCAGATACCGATGGGGAACTATTTAGAAACGATGTAAAGTGCGGTAAAGAAGAGATACTTCGTAGCTCTGAATTTACTAATTTTTGAATTTTGACAAATTTTTTGGCGAAGGTAGTAAAGTGCTGTCAATTTTATTTAGAGTGTAGCAAAGAGTTCGTCTTCAGATACCGATGGGGAACTATTTAGAAACGATGTAAAGTGTGGTAAAGAAGAGATACTTCGTAGCTCTGAATTTACTAATTTTTGAATTTTGACAAATTTTTTGGCGAAGGTAGTAAAGTACTGTCAATTTTATTTGGAGTGTAGCAAAGAGTTCGTGTTCAGATATCGATGGGGAACTGGAAACGACGTAAAGCGTGACAAAGAAGAGATGTCTCTAAATTTACGAGCTGAATTTTTTGGCGAAGGTAGCGAAGTATTGTCAGCAAAGAGTGTGTAATACCGAATGAAACCTGATAATTCGCGACCGTGAAATGTTACAAGCTGCGCGATACGCAACATTTTTTCCCGGATCTACAACGTGTTAAACAATAAGCGTCGATGAATAATGGAGCGAATGAAATTCGACTATTGTACAGTATAAAGTAACAGCGAATTGGAACACCTTTATAACTCGAATGTAAATTATCCTACAGCATAGTACACGTTAACTCTTTTTTTTCAATCTCGAGCTCTTACCAGGTACCTGGAATTCCTCATAATTTTACACGCTAATCTCGACCAACAGATTTACAATTTATGCGTTTCTACGGAGCCGGTGAAGTGTTCAGATAAGAAAATAAGAATCAATCTGAGCGCGTTAAGGAACTAGTATCGATAGAATGAAATTCTTTGGAATATTGAAATTATAGTTGCTGTAATTCATTTTCTGCTTGAATTTGTTATGTCACGTGTGCTTTATAACTGTCGATAATTTCAGAAGTCACGTGTTCTGCAATGTGAATTATTCGATGCAATATTGATGAAAAAAAAAAAAAAAAAAAAAATTCATTACAATATTTAACGTTCTTTGCGATTCTGTACGGTCGTAATGCAAATTGTACTGTCGTGATTTTTGTTACACACGTACTTTAGTAATTTTCAAGTTTTTCAATATCAATATCTAGATATTAAAGATTAAAATTAAAAGACATTTTTGCGAACGAAATTCATTGTACGTTTCATAGTAGTAGCTTATTATATCATAGCAATAAAGCAGAATGAAGTGGATAACGATTTCTCTCTGTCTCTCGGAAGAGAAAGAAAGGAAAAATGGAAAAGAAGAGAAACGAAAAATTGATCTCACAAAATGTGAAAAAAAATTTCCCAATTTTCCTCAGGTGTGTTACAGTATACCCAGGTATTATAAAGAGTTAATGGACGAAGAAACTGGAGATTCGAGTGGAATGCAATGGTGAGCAGGCCATGATGCACCGACGCTACTTATTATTTTGAAAACTGGTTTCTACTAGACGTTTCGTAACCTCTATCACCATAGACTTTACGAGATAACCAGACGTTCGTTGAATTTAATGGCTAAAGACACTAGAGATTCTATTGGAATGTAAGTCACCGAGTAATGGCGAATTAGAGCTATTTATGATTTTGGAAACTGGTTTCAGATTTGTGATCAATGCGAGCGTGATTCTGCGGTGGCATCAAAAGTGGAGAAAAGTTATGGATTAAAATTAGCTGTGGTATTAATGTCTTACGATCGCCTAAGGTTGCAGATTTTTAACATCGAAGGAAAAATTGTGCAGCTCGAGGCATCTGTATTGTGGAAATAAGAGATTTTCTATTTGCCGCTGTTAACATTTCTTTACGAAGCGATCTATTTAATTTTATATTACATTCAAAGATTTAAATTATGTAGCATTAGTAAAAATGTTAAAAGATTTTTATATTACAAAAGAAAATATTATATAAAACGAAAGAAGAAACGACGAGATGAAGTAAGTAGCTCACAAGGGAGAACTGAAGCCTTTCGAGAATGTTAAAGTTGGTCCTGACCTATATTCTTCCAGGATCTGCGTTCAGGTATTGAAAGGAGGTATTTAAAATTCGATGGGAATATGGTGTCAGACAGGTAACATTAAACTGAAACCTTCTACGATTTCGGAAGTTCTTATTATATTTCTTGTGACCTAGATTCTGCTGAACATTCAGATACAAATTTCGGTATACCAAGAGGGTTATTTAAGCCGAGGAGATCTTTCTCAGTGAAAATTCTAAATACTTAAAAATAGCATTTCTTCAACTTTATTTGAGTAAAATTGAAAATTCTCCCATAAACATAGCACGGAAACTTTAAAATACTTGAAAATAGTATTTCTTTAATTTTATTTATTTATTATCGAAAATTCGATATATTTAAAAATAATATTTCTGTAACTCTATTTCGGTAAAATTTTAAATACTCCCATAAATATGGTGTTTCCTTGCAGAATGACATATTGGCAAATTGTTCGTTTTAAGAAACCCTCGCTGCTATAATTAAATAATTAAGGTTAGAAATACACGATTCAGTTAACAATCATACTGTGCTAAATGCGTAGGTTGTCAAATAATAAATCTTCACGATTGCAACGAAAAATAACACGAGTTCCGTTGTGACCATTAAGAAAAGGGTTGCGCTGTTTGAACTCTAAACTAATGTACCTATAATTTGAGACTCGTTAACACAAATGAGTAACCATTCTGAAGGGTTACCGTAAATAGAACTTTGCCTGATTTTTATTGAAATGCAGGAATTAAATTGCAGGTGAAACTAGAGGATTATCAATCATTGCACTCTGCTAACTATATGCATTAATTGCGTAACCAAATCACATAGGATACTCTTGAAAAGCTGCTAAACAATTAGAATTAAATGTAACGATAGAAATTATTGCAATAATGCGTAATGCAATTGAAAAATCGCAGAAAAGTCCGATACAAATGTTTGAAAAGTAGAATAAAGAAGATGAGATACGGTATCTTACCACGTAATGTAACTTTTTATTGTGTAACATATTAAAAACACTGTTTAGGAATAATTTGTCGCAGAATTGCATTTCTTATTTAAACTTCCTTTACTGCTACTTCTTGTGAAATTTTATGTCAGAAAATTGAAGAAATTCTTCTTTGTGTTTCGTAGGCAATTGATTGCTAATTTGCTATTGACAGATCGATGTTAAAATTTCATGTTAAATGGAACTTTCATATCTACCATAGAATCTGAATAATTTTTCAAGGTATTTTATTAAGAAACGCGCACATAGTGTTCAATTTTCTATCTTAGAATTAACTTACTTTATCTTACAAACTACTTAAAGTTCAAACTTTCAACTGTGTGTGAGAACCAGTGTCCACGGGTACGCGTAGTTCTTAGCTTGGTATCCTTTTGTGCAATATTTAAATTCTAAAAATTTCATACTCTTCCTTAATAGGATGTTGAAAAATTGTAAATCGCGATAGTAAAAATGTAGATGGTATTTTATTAACTATGCTACAAATGAGTCGCCTATCTCTGTAAGAGAGCGCTATTGCAATAGGAGGATAAATTGTTAGGATATCATTATTATTTATATTTTATTTTCATATTTAAAATCGTAGTATCGAAGTTCTGTAAGAAAAATATATTGTTAAATTGGAATAGGAGGATAAATCGTTAGAATATCGTTATTATTTATATTCTATTTACATACACAAAATCATAATAATGAAGTTCTGTAAGAAAAGTATATTATTAAATTGGAATAGGAGGATAAATCGTTAAAATATCATTATTATTTGTATTTTATTTTCGTACATAAAATCGTAGTATTAAAGTTCTGTAAGAAAAATATATTATTAAATTGGAATAGGAGGATAAATCGCAAAATTCTTTTTCGAACAGGAGAAAATTGAACTCTTATGTGAGCTCGAAATATTTACCTAAATCGATCATCGAAAAAACGTACAACTCCCTAAACACAGACCACAGAGGTGGACATTGTTAAATAGATTTTATTCCTACCCTGAACCTTATCAGTACTCTCGGTACTTTTTATCTCGTCAGAATTGGCAACAATAGGCTTTGAGAACTGATCTCTACGATCAAGAACGCCCAGGCAATTTATTTTCATTTTATTTAGTAAGGAAAACCGCGAATTTATTACAATTTTTACAAAATTTCGCTGGAACACTGAAACAGAATATAAATTAGATTGACAAGATAAATAATTCATACGACTCACCATTCGTAACCTTTGAGATACCCTTAGTGACCCATTTCAGTCCTCCCAGCCTTCGATTTTGACCCACAATTCACTTGGAAGCTTCTCTCAGACCCATGAAACTTTTGCAATTCCCTCAGTGGACCATTGAATTCCCCTCAGCCTTAAATTTTCATCCCACCAGTGGCCCACAATGATAGATTGAAAGACCCAAAGCCAATGCCCAAGACCCACCAGACTTGGAAAGCTGTGAAAGGGTGACGCGCGAAAAGTGGAGTACGAATCGCGATTTATTTTCATTTTCAGGGATTTTGTTTAGTACCCGAAACCGCGAATTTTTATTATCCTCCATATTTTCCTGTAGTTGATTTTAGTTGGGACATTTAGCAAAAATTCAAAAAAGAAAAGAGAAAAGAAACGCAAAAATGGAAAAAGGGACGAAGCTATTTATCAAACGAGACGCAACGTGATGAATTCTCGTATCGATCGAAAGTAAATGGGAAAATTGATTCTAAATTGAATTAACGCGGTATACTACTTTGATACTCTAATTATGGGAGGGCGTTTGCACCATTAGTGCAGTAGAGTCCATCCAGTTCTTCTTTGACCTCTTGGTAGTTCAGCTTCGACATGCACATGCACACACATATATAACCAACCACCAAACCCTCAAAAAATTCACTCACAATTCGCAGATTTAACAGCTGGGCTCTGCAACGTAGATTTAGCTGCGTGGCTGCATTGCCTCCTTCCTTCCTTCCTTCCATCCTCTCAGATCGTCATCCTTCCGCAAATCATTCCAGTTCCTCGTCGTTGATTTCCCAAGACTCACAGACTCACAAAATGTGAGTCACTGTGGAATGGACGACGCGAAAAGTATTTCGAAACGCGATTTATTTAAGAGGGGAAACCGCGATATTATATTATTCTCGATTTTTAGAATCAAGTTAACTTTAAATAGAATAAACGTAAAAAAAAGAAAAGAGATATGAAATAAACGCGATGTATATAAAGCAAAAGAATAAACCGCGAATTGATATCTTTCCCGAATCTCTAACGCAAGTAAATTTGAAGGAAGGTATCGATTAAACGCGTAAAAATATTCAATATAAAGCGAACTAGGGATGAAGCTATTATAATACACAATGCAACGACTTTAGTATTTACTAAAATTCAAAAATTCTCGTATATATTCCGAAAACCGATTTTTAATTGCGAAACACTACTGAGACGGTTTAATTTGGGGCAGCCA
>NW_017100254.1:4319710-4330330 GCF_001263275.1 Habropoda laboriosa | reverse complement strand
GACCACTCTATTCACATCTCAGAACCTTCAGGTCAAAATATGCCGCGAAGTGTCTATGGCCCAGTATAAAGGGTGAATAAATTCGCCGGACATCGGGGGGTCCTTATATACCTGCGGTACCCTCTCCCCAAAGTCATTAGCAAAATCGTCGGTTAGGTCAGGCGGGAAATTTTCGCGGGAGATTTTCGCGGGAGATTTCCGTTATCGTAACACGGTATAATTTATCAATTTTCACAATTTTGTTATAAATTTATACTTCCGACAATTTGTTATAACATTGCATATAACAATTTATTCGTTTTTACAATATTCTTCAATGGAAACATAGGTTTTAGCGTTCTCGTTACTTACTCGTGGTTTAATTAATTTCGTAGGGATTAAAAATCAGGTTGACCTGTGGTCGTAAATTAAAAATAGCCATAGTACAGCTAAATTTATCGTGTCAAATAATTCCTTTTACATGAATCGAAAATGTATTCAACGTTTGTTTGTTATAATATCGTGAAATGAATTATTTGTGCAGTTCTGTGCATTTTCTGTGCAGTTCAACCTAATTTACTTTGTGGTTATTTATCAAGAATAATCATAATAAAGCTGAAATTATTGTGTTAAATAATTTTTTTAAGACGAATTAGGAATTTATTCAACGTTTGCTTGTTACAATACCATGAAATAAATTGTATTATACGTTTTCTATATTTACATTAAATTTATCGTTCTATTTACATGTCATAACAATTATAACTACACGTTATGCTACGTCCGTTTGTTTTTTCTGTGCAGTTCAACCTAATTTACTTAAATTTACATCGCGAGACAGTATAATATTTACAATTCTGCCGGAATTTTTGAAATTCAGAAAAACACTGGTAAACTTCCATTTCATTTAAACGATATTCTCCACCAAACTGGACAAAGTAATTGTACAAAAATGAATTAGGTCAATAAGAAGATAGGCGATGACCATCGTGCCCGAAAATTTCAGTAGGAACGATATTAGGTTCGTCCTTAAAAATATAAACAATACATTCGCCTCATTTTATTAATAAAAATAGAGATACAGTACATTTCGTCACAAAATTGAACGTACATATCAGTAACAATTCTAACTTTGATATTTCGTTGTAGCTGCAAAATATATCCTTTAGGCCCTGCAAAAATTCCAAATTTGTAAAATAGTTTTTCAAATTTTTAATTCATAAAAATCCAAAATAGAGCTTCGCAAAGGATACCATTGAAGATTAAATCAAGCTGAAATAAGATACCAGTAAATCTTCAAATTGCCTGTAAACACCAATAACAATAAAAGCGTTAACTAAAATTAACAGAAAACATCGGTGAAAACTCCAATTTCTCTCGATCCCCATTTTCTCCAATTTCAATACTCACTTTCGTGTGTACCACGTTTCACCCTCAAGCTCTCTCTTTATTCACTGAAACGCGTTGGAAGTTCAAGGGAACACTGGTTGCAGAGGAAGAGAGAAGAGCGACACAGGGATAGTAGTAAATCGGTCGCGGCCGATTCAAACGGTCGATTTTGTGGCACGTTCACAAAAAGGCCCGTAGTCAATTAACGATTCACTTGTTACATCTGGCCGAGGAACTGGTTCTTCCGCCAGCTCTTGCGCGCGCGTGCGAACGCGCGAACACGCGGTTACGCTCGTATATCTGCCTGGGATGTATACTTCGTTTTGCAAAACCCTTTGAACCTAATTGCATTAAAATAACGAGCCGCTTACGCGTGTAAGAGCGATCATAACGGAAGAGCATGTCGCGTTTATAAATGATCGCCACGGCCACGTGCACGATACGATCGATACACTGTGTTCACCTGTTGGGAATCGGTCGGGTCATCTCTGTAGGCTTCGCGATGATTTTCACTCGACCATTTTTCCTGCGAAATCTCCTCGATCCGCTTGACGCACTTACTCGATCTCACTACGAACCTCGTGCAGTTAATTATAGATCGAACAAGCAGAATTTCAATTTCCCAACGCAAACATGCAGGTGTAAATACATCGAGAGATTTTCTTCCAAGTGAAAGAGAAAATGGTGGATGTCTGACGAGGGAATATGTGATAATTGTCGATTTTGATGAAACTTTGCTGTATAATAGAGTTTGGAAAAATATTTTAGACGTGTTTTTTTTGATTGCCAATCGTCCATATCGAAGAGGCGGAAATCGCCATTGAAGTTTGTGGTAAATTAGCATATTTAGTGTGGTATCTGGAAAATTGTCAGAGGTGGAGGACCAGTGCAAATTGACGAATTTTGTATTTTTCTGAAAGAAATGGACGAATTTTAGTAAATAAAGAATTTGAACCAAATACCTTTGTTAATCTCCTCCTTGAGTACTCAAATGTTCCTAAATTAATATTAACGTATTACTAAATAATACAAATTAAGATATTATATTTGAAAATATTGATAAGCAATGCAAACTAAAATATCAATATCTTCAAATATAACATATTTCGATTTTTAAAAAAATTTACAAAATCACAGTTTTTCTTAATTTACAATGCTAACAATACACCAACAAGAGTAGCGATTATTTCAAATTGTACAGTAAATTACACGTACAATTTCCACGTACAATTGCAAGTTACAGGGACCGTCTAAGCTCGTCGTTATCTATTCCATTCTCTAATTTGTTGCATCCTCGGAAATTGCAAGAATAACACAAACCCGCGGTACAATTGGAAACTAACGAGGATCCTCGAGCGTATAAAACACTCCGAGTACCTGCGAATGTGCAATTATTAGAACTGTTTGGCTGTTTCTGCGACTGTTAACAATGTGGCAGAAACGATTTGTAACATTTATCAGGGAGCAGTGCTATAATTTAACACGGCGGTTTTATCTGCAGGAAAAAAGATTAACGAGCGTGACAGAAAAAGATTAACGACTGTTGCTTCTCTGAAATTTTGTTTTCATTTTTCCGTTACGATAATTACATGTCCTACGATGCATAATCTTCGAATCACTGTGCGAACGTGCAGGGGGTAAGAAGTAATAATGGAACGCCTGAAATACCATGAATAATTTTCTAGATCTTGAAAATTTCCTCGTTTCAATAACTTCAGACGTTTATCGATATTTTAGAAAACATGATCGAGTACAAGGTTCCATTCTGTTAACCTAATTTAAGGAAACGAAGGCACGTTATTTACTATGTTGTATGCTCCAGAATCGAGGGCTCTCCATAACAAGAACATGCTAAGCACTGGGTGATTCATTAATGCAATGTTATGCGGAGAAACTTCGCCGACACTCCATAATTTACGATTTTCTTTTTTCTGTCGAAAATAACAAAACAAGGGTACTGTTTGTCGGCACGATGAATTTTGTTGAAACGGCGAACTGATTGTACGTTATCGTCCGCTGTTATCGAATTTTTACGGAGGGATTATTCAGATGATGCGAGCAAAGTGCAGCGATATGGATTTTCTGCTTTCATTTTGACGAACGACTGGAACTGCTGAAGTAAGGTGCTTGTTTTCTAAAGTTTCAATCATCCACCAATACCTACAATGTCCCCGCAAGCCTGAAATAAAAATATTTGTAAATTCATGGCAGTTGGGTCTCCTCCTTCCATTTTGACGAATGACTGAAATTACTAAAGTAAAATGTATCCCATATTCCTAAAGTTCCAATCATCCACCGATACAATATCTCTGTACCCCGAAAATTTCACAGTTAATCCTCAAACAAAAATACTTGAAAATTTTGAACGCTTAAAATTACTAAAATAAGACACCAATTTCCATTACCCAATCTATCACATTACACTTCCTGCAAGAGATCTCCCAACGAAACCTGTCTCAAATCCATCAAATTCCTCCTCCAACTCCTAACAAACTCCCAGTTCCCCCATCCGCACACTAGACAACATCATTACTCTCCATACACATTGTTGCTAAACATCCACAAAACAGCTTCTGGCGTTCGTCATCCGCACCGTGGATTGTTCCGTTTTACGAGTCCAATTACCAGCAGCCGCAGGATGCAACTGGTCACTCAGAATTTTCCTAACGAGCCACGGGTAGAGCTGAAGCCACGCGATGCCTGGCTTACATTAGCTAAAGCAACCGAACTAATGACCATAAAGGGATACCTCGAACGGACCCGTTAACGTTATTAAGAATATATATATATCCACATCCTGTTTCTCTCTCTCCCGACGAAGCAGTTTTGCCCTCCCGAAGGAGGCAACAGCGAGGCGAAAGGAAGAGAGCAGCCGGGAAAAAGAGATCTCCGCGTGGCGGCAAAACAACGTTGCAAGTCACTCGAAATGGTGGCCACTTCGCGAATATTACTCCAGCCGGATGCTGCATAAAAATCCACGACAACGGAACATCGAGCTTCTCGTTGAAGCGTATCGATACCGTAGACGGTCTCGGATCGGTTCGTCTGCTCCTCGGATATTTGCTCGACCCGCCTAATGGACACGATTAATAGACCTTCCAGCTAATTACACCGCTATCGCTTTTTCTCGAACCGCTTCGACGAGCTCGTTTCTGTTCCACCAGCCAGCCAGAGCCAGCTGTCTATTATTAAACATCGGCGATAGTTCGAACGCCGGGAGGAATTTCGTATTGATGTAAATGGAGCGAACAATTGCGAAGGATCAAAGGATCGCCGGGGATTGTTCGTTCGATGTTGGACTAACGGTTCCATGCTACCGGTATTCGTCTTTCGCGCGATTAAAACTGTAACACTGGTGCTGCTTTTTGTCGGCCTAGACGAGGTGAAACGTGATACATAGCGGACGATTAACGCGTACCTGGAAGAATTTCGCGGTAATCTAGCCCAGGTAGAGTTCACGTTTAATAATCGACCGGTGACGATTTATCGGGGATGGAAAAGAAGGAACCAGTTTCTCAATCAGCTGAAACTTTCAGTCGGTACTAAATCGACGTTTCACGTGTCGATTATTCACCGTGAAACACCACGACGACGCTCGTAAGTCGCTGGAGATTAGAACGAACCGCTGCGGAGTATACGTCTTCAGTTTTATCTTTCTTCCAACAGTGTCCGGTGGTATCTCCACTCCCCTTTGGTCCCTTTTTTCCTCACCTCTAGTTACTCCTTTTGCCCGCGGCAGGAAGGTCTTAATCGAACGCAAACGAAGACTTGTGTATCGCGGTTGTCGTTTTGGCTCGTCTTCTAGTCTATCTTCTTCAATAGATGGATGCATACGTCGTGTTGTTTCGATGATTCTTCGAGGGAAAAGGGAACGATTCGAGCGTGTGCTTTGCCAGCTGGAACATCGCTGGAGCGAATCAGTTATTAGAAGTAACACCTGTGTTAGACAGATGGATAATAAGTAAATAGGGTCAGTCGATGGAGGAACATATTGGAGGAAGCGCAGAGGATTCAGGGCAATTAGTATTTTCCTATGGTAGAACGGATTAATAACACTTTTTTTTGCTCGTGTTCAACATTTATATATATTTCTGGTTTCGAGGATTTTACTTTGGCACTTTGTACTTGGGAAAGTTGCACTATTTCTAAGTGAGCGTTCACTAAGCTTCAACTTATAAATCCCAATTTTTTTTCTTATAGCCAGCGTTACTTGAGGATAAGACTGACTGTTTTCGGCATAGAGACTTTAGTTTCAAACTTTTCCTCTGTTCTACCGATTTGTGACGAAAGCAGCATTTTTAAACCCTCGATGCAAAAAAGATAGCAATTTCTACGAATGCTTCAAAGTGATCAAGCTTTTTTCTACTTTTAATCTCCAATAAAAAACTCACGAAGTTAAGTATATTTCTGCCCAAAAGTGGTAGAATACCTAACGAATTTATAATGTATTATCCTTCGAAAGGTTAGCTCGCTACGTTCGAAATTAGCAAGCTTCCAGCCCTTGAACAATGAAATCTCAAAAAGCAGCACAAGAAAAAAGGGAAACGTCAGAACGATAACGACAGCTAACAGATACCGCCAGAACAGAAGAGGTATCATGATCGTTCGACTCTCAGGAAGCCTATTCCAACGAGTCACGGAAGTCTCACTAGCCTCTGTTAACACTGGAGCTTTTCTCCGTTTCATCGTCAGCTAATAGATTTTCCCCGCCGCCCGATCAGAAGTTCTCAACTGTTGGCCGTTGATCATCTCACGACGAAGCACGCGATCGGTATAAATCGGCGCGAATCTCCATCGGCGAGACTGTCTCTCCTCGCGACAGCTTCCTGTCGAGCGTTCCGCTCCGGTCGCGGAGCGCGCGTTTCAGGGCGCGACCAATGATAAATCGGCGAAAAGGAGGATCGTTGAAACGAGGGGATTCCGTGGCTCGGGGGCAAGATCTCGCCTCGCCTCTCCTGTACACGCGCTAAACTGGTATTTAAAGCGGTTATCATTTATCGCGAAACCATTCCGCGAGACGGCGCGATTGCTTTTACACGGGCATTCTTCTCCTTTTCCTTTTTTTCGTCTTCTTCTCGTTCCTTTTTTCGTGTTCACGCTCGCACCGGCCTGGCCCCGTGTGTGCGCGCGCGCGTGTGCACGTGCTACCGGGAGGATCGGCCGAGGAGAGAGAGAAGGAGAGGAAAAAGCGGAGACAAAGGCGGTCGGTTAATTGCAGAATACCAGCGCACGTGCACGCGTCGATAACGCGTATCCTTTCCGCTTCTCTGACATCATCGATCAGCCATCCCGCGCGTTTCTCTCCTTTTTGCCGCGGCAGATCTTGTTCTTTCGTCCGTGCGGCGGCCGAGATGCGCCGCCATTTTTCACCATCACGGTTATTAGTCAGGATCGGCTGGTATTTTTGCCGCTCGACCAGTGGACGGGGCTCGATGACTAGATTGCTGCCAATGATTTTGCCTCTTTGCCGAAGAGGCTCGAACGGCGAGAGATCGTCTATACTAATCGCTATGGTGACGTTCTTGATAGGCTTCTTGGACAGAACCGCGACGATCGATCTTGAGTTTTAACGCATCACCGATCGCAGGATTTTGTTCGATGGGTATTAATATATCTTGCGCCTGTGGTGTAAAAATATGTCGTTTTTTTTTTTTTTTAAGCGTAAGTTTAAACGGAAATGTAAGAATTTTCGCCGGTGGTTAATTGATAATTTTCGAGGTAGATGTTTGAGTGTCTTGAGTGATTGATTAGGGTACTTAAATGGTACAAGTGTTCGTGTGGCTTTTTTATACGTTATTTCTTGTTTATCCATAATATACAGCGAATTGCAACAGTACCGGATACTTTTTTAAGAATAATTGATTTATAATATGTGGTGTATTAGTTATGTCAAGAAATGGAAATTAAAATCGGTGCAAAGAAATTTTTTTAATAGAATATTTCATCGATGAAGTTATTCAAATTTAATACAACGCAACGAAGCTCGATCTTCATGATGTGTCACGAAAAAGTCTCGTTGAAAAAGTTAGAATTGCTGGGCTATTAACATTTCATTGTTTTAATTCTTGGTTGTTTATTGCAACCAAGAAACGTTGAATTTTTCTATGAACCCAAAAAGCAAATTTGAAAAATGAAATACTTATACAACCACTTAGATAAATAGTTTATTAAACAAAATGATCTGAAATGAAAATACGTGCAGAATATTGCACCTTTCTTAATAGTAAATCAGTTAAGCGAGAAAGAAATTACAGTTTATTTATTTCTAACTTAATACTGTTGTGTTGTTTCAAACAAAGAAGCCTCAAATTACTTTACACAGCAGAAACTTACTCTTAACCGTTAAAAGCATTCCTACAGGATGACGTACCCCTACGATTCACTTAAATATCTATTATCTCACCAACGACCTGGATACTACATGAAACAATAAAATTATGCAAATTACCCTTACAAGTTAATTCAACAACACACCATACGCTTCTTAATCATTCGTCGTTCAATTTACATTTGCCCAGTTACTTCCAAAAAGCACTTTATAAATTACCCACGAACATTTCCATTCTAACAATACGTAAACCTAAAAGATACACTTCGTATACCTACTAAAACCAGCCGAAACTACGAAAAAAGTTCGATTCGACACAGAACCGCGTTCCTTGTACCCCCAGAAACGAATCCTGGTGGAGGGAACGTGTCACCACAGGGGTCAGAAGATCCACGCAGAAAACGGGACGCGACTCGATTGAAATCGAAGAGCGAGCCCCACAGCTGGCCAACAAAACGCCGTTCTCCGCTCGGCCACAGAGGGCACGGACCCTTCTTACGCGCTCGTCGAAGTCTCCGCGTCGGGAGAGCGCGTAGCCGGCCAGCAGTAGGTCGACTCAGGCCCGAAAAGCGCACGGCCTACGTCCTTGAGAGATCCTGCAGGCCGTGCACGCTGCGTCGAGCGGTAGACCGCAGACCGTACGTCGGTGTTAAGCCGTTCGCACACGACGAGACGCGTCGGTAGAGAGCGACAAGAAGGAGGAAACGCAGTAACACGGCATGCTGCTGCTGCTGGTACACGGACGGGGCTCCGGAGGATTGTGGTTGAACGCGACACGTGCACCAGCGGCAGTAGCATCGGGAACGTATACACACACACGCGCGCGCACGCACAGACACACATGTAGAAAACACGGGGCACCGTGGTAGAAAACGATGGGCAACGTGGGGTACCAGGACAGTCATCGATCGAGAAGAAGGAGGAGGAAGAAGTGGAGGAGGATACTTGGTCAGGTGGATGTGGCGGTAAGGTGTGTAGAGGGGCCGAGAGGTGCCCCTCGACGAAGTGGTGGTAGTACGATAGGAGAAGGGGACATGGTAAGAGCGCGGGGAGGGGTCCAAGAGTACCGCTATACCTGGAGTCGCCCGAGGCGAAATACATACCTACCTACCTACCTAGTATATACTCTCTCGGCTCGTTGTACTCGGTACGCTCCTCTTTGTTCACCTCGCGGCTGCCCTCTTCCTCGCGGCCGACTCTTTACCCCCTTTCGTCGGCGTGCCGAAGCCCCAGCCGAGGTATACCGCTGCAAGTCCACCATGATGCACGCCATACAGCGCACCGCGGCCGCCGTAAGACATTGCGCCAACAGTGCCTTGCCTTGCCGACGTTGGTCGTGGTGCGCCGCTGCTGCAGCCATCGTCGCCAAGGCGTCCAACGAAACGTCTCTTGTAACTCGTTCGTCGTCTCAATTCGACCTGTCTCTTTCTACATCTCTTTCTCTGTTCGTTTCCTTCTTCCTACGTCCCCCGTCGTTCTCTACGAGTCGTATTAACCAACTCCTTGTGGCTGTTTGGTTTTCTTTGGATGCTGCGAATACAACGGCGTTTGTGCAGCGCGAAATTCTGCGGCTCTAGCAGCTGGCTCGAAAGCGACCGGTGAAACTTGCGAATCGCGTGGTCGATTTCGAATTGTGTCGTTCGCTTTGATTGGTAGTTAGACAGATTGACCCCTTTCGCTGGGATCCTGGCAGTGCCTGTTCCGCAACTTCCTCGAGTTACCCCCCGGGTGGCGACGAGGACGAAGCAGCCGCGTTCCGCCGGAAAGGAAAAGAAATTGGAGGAGAGAAGCTACTCTACCTAGGGCAGAGATCTCTTCTTTCGTACGGTCGCAACTCACATCCGGCTTCTCGCGGAGAAAAACAAATTCCCCAGTTGCTCGAGTGGGCTGTCCGGTGCTCGGTGAGCAAGAGAATTCGAGGAGATCAGCAGCCGAAGGTGTGTACCAAGGTAGTCTCGAAGAGGAACACGAAGAAGGTTCTCCTCTTTCCCCACCTTTTTCTCCGCCACTACCTACCACTACCTCCATCTCCTCCTTCCTCCACCTCCACCACGCGTACAGTCGTACGGTCGCCGGCGAGCAATACGGTTTACGGCCGCGTGACACTGTCCAGGACAACATCGGCGTCCACGAACAGCTGGATCCACGTTGGATCGTAGTTAGATCTCCCCGTTCCTGGTGGCTCGTCGCTCCAGGATGGTATCGCCTCCATCACGGTGTCGTGGATCGTGCGAATCGTAAAACCGTGGAGAAACGATCGACGACGATCATCCGGGTTCTACTTTTCTTCTTTTTCTTTTCTTTCTACAGTCGCGCTCAGAGGAGAATATTTCGTGGTTCCAAGTTTTTTGCTCGTCGACAACGCCGCGACGCGCCTTCGCTGCAACCGTTAACTCACGTATCGGACACGACGACGATCGTGAATGTCAGTGTGGTTGGAAACTAGCAGAGAAAGAGAGAGAGAGAGAGAGAGAGAGAGAACAGTGCTGGTGTGGAGCTGCAAAGGAGCGTTTCGAATACGTAGATCCCCCCGCGGCCACGGGCAAACAAATCACGATCGTTCAGGTGCTAAATCCCGGGTGTAGAACCTAGCGGAACATACGTGTCCGTGTTTGGTCGCGAGTGAGAGTGTTTTTCGCGTGTAAGAGCTAGCGTGGCGGCGTCCAGGCTCCTGGCGAAACGTCAACATCTGGTACCGTGTTATCCGGCCGCGCGAGCGCGTGGACGTCCCGTTCTCCTGGCACAGAGTGCGTGTCCGGGTTCTCCTCCTGCTGGATCTCTTCCGTGTGACCCGGACGTTCGGCAAACGGCCGATTTCCTCGAGGTTTCGCGAACTGGCGTGTCCGCCGTTGGGGCCTCGCTGCCGCCCGCACACACACATAACCGCCGCGTGCACGGAACCATTGCGAACGAACTGCATTGGT
>NW_017100254.1:4305369-4319677 GCF_001263275.1 Habropoda laboriosa | reverse complement strand
TTCGGTTTTCACGTATCTTTCGAACTGAACGATCGGGACGGTTCGATTAACGCGGAATCACGAACAACAACGAGGTCGAGGAACAGTGCGACGTCGCGTTTACAAGCATGCCGCGGTGGACAGAGCCTTCCTTCTCGACGATCATTTTGTGACCGAACGATTCCGTGCCTGTGGATCAACTCTGGGAACCAACTGATCGGCAGCGAGAGTCCTCGAGCTCTCCGCCACGAGTCAGCTGTCGGCCGAGGATTATTCCTGCCTGCCTGCGTGCTATCCCGTGGACGTCCATCTTCTATTCACAGAGGTTAGTCACTCTCCTCTCCGTTCCGGTATAGTACACGCGCATACGTGCGCTGCCTGCTCTCCTCCTGCGCGCACGACCTTGCGTTTGTGTGCGTCCGCCTACCTGCGTGTCCGTAGACGATCTTGCACCAGTATGGATATGTTCCTGTGCGTGTGTGTGCCTGCGTCGATCGTGTGCGTCGACACGCGTGCGCACACTAAGTTAGCATCGTGTGGGCAGACGCTCTCTACCTGACTTTACCTCTTGGGTATCACGCACACATCGAGCTACGTGCACTAACTGCGCGTATGCACGCGGTGCAACGATCTACGTCGTATACTGTGCTTCGTGTGCTTGTATGTGCGTGCATACGCACTTATATCCACGTTGCGAAAGCGGCTACATGGTTGGACGCAATTTTCAGTTGGAAACGTCAGGGGGATCGGGGTTCATTTTACTCGCACGGTCAACGTTTTCATCGTTGTTGCTTCGGCTTGTTTCGGTATGAAAAGTATGAAAAAAATAGAAAGCGGCGCGCGCGTAGGAAAGTACGATTTTCAAAGTGGGAAATCGTGACGAGAAAGAAGCTCGTTATTCTTCTGGAGATATGATAAACTGTGATGATAGAAAAGTGCCAGAAAGGTGTCATGTTTGAGATTTGGAGGAAGTTCGTTGAGTATAGTTTTTCGCGGTGTTTTTAGGCTTTTTTGGGGACGTTGTGCTGATAGAGGATCAATTTGTGGAATGGTGTTTTCGTACGTTAGTTGGTGAACGAGGAAAATTTAATGTTAATGTTGGTTCTTGGTATGAAGTACCTATTTTGAAATTCAAGGAAATGTTTAGTTTAATTTGTCAATTTATCGTTGGAGAATTATGCTGAAGTGATTCTGTTATTTAACGATGTGTCAAATTGTAGAAAAGTATTTTATACGATAATGTTAAGGGGAAAATATTTAGGATCCTTTTGTGCACGATATTCGCTGAAATAAAAAGAGACTATGGTTAATATGAGTTTGTAATATTGAAGGAACACTAAACTCTGTGTAAATCATAATGTTCTAATGGTATTGTACTTTTTCTATCAAGTTCACTTCATCGTAACTTACGTATAATTTGCCGTAATTTTCACTATTTTTCAAGTATGAACGTACAACAAATTCACTTCCGTTTAACCTCCGCGCAATCTCTCCGTTGGAATACCCTTCTTCTTTTAACACCTGAACTTTTCCAATTTCTGCACTGTTTAACTGTTTCGCACGACCCATTATTGCGTGAATGCAAAATAACTTCGTATTCGATACGCTAAGTAAACAATTTAAGACAGAAGAAACTCGAAAAACAGTACAGATATAATGAAGAAACGAACCGCGTTTAATTCAAATGTCGCGAGAGTATTCTTGCTTTTTCTTAAAAATGCGAATATTTTTATAACGAGTAAATAACTTCTCAAAGTACACGTGTAAACTTTCATTAAATAAGACCCATCATATTGGAACAATAAAATTTATCAATTTGAACTTTGCTAAACAAAAGCACAGTGAAAATATCACTGCGCTGTATTTTTCTTATTTTTCAATTTCACAACTTTGTAACAAAAGCTAAGAGTAGGAAATATCAATAACCTTAGATATAATGCTGAAAGCTGTATGAAACGTCATTTATTTTGCTACAGTAAACAATTCATTCTAATGAAATTAGTTTTTTGGGAAAACTATATGTGAAAAAAGTAAGAAATTCTTTTGTTCAACTTCCTAAAGATCTCACGATTAAGTTCATTGTCTTCTCTAATTGTTTGAATGGAGCAACATAAGTTAAACACCTTATGACTAACTTACACAAATTTTAATCGAACTCGTTAATAATCAGAAGTAATATCTGAAAATTTAGAGTAGGCCGTTGATAAATTTAATAATCAATTATTACTTAACGAATTATTTAATCACACCAGTGTTTCTAATTTAATTCCATTCACCTCGAATACACATTTATCCTTTCATCATTAAGTTCCAAAGCAAACAAACCGTGCAGCTTCAAACTCTACACATTAATCAAATCGACACACTGTCACTGAAATTCACATGAAAAAGCCATAAGAAATGCAAAATTTGTGCAATATAAAACGAGCGACAAACAAGAACAAACAAATTCCCCAAAAGTACACGTCTATCATTTCCGAACAGACAACGAAGACAAAGAACGTCTACAGAAGTAGAATAAATTTCCAATTGACCGTTGTTAAAAGCGCCGAAGTGGATGTTGTGCACCCGAAGAATTATGATTTCCACACAATGCGAGACTTTACGACCGATTGAAACTCGAGGTTCGGAATCGATCGGTGGACCTGCCATATTTTGGCAGAATTCGCAATTAACGCGCTCGTAAAGTGAAATACGGCGCGTAAACAGTTCACACACGCGTGCGTATGTATGTACACTTACTTCTGCAACGTTACAACGCAGTTGATTCGAGATCCTCGAAGATTTTTCGAGTGACAGTAATTTCAGTGGCGCGACCAAGAGAAACGTCATCGAGAATGAAATCCTGTGGATGACGCAGCCGTCTCGTAGTCGCGTCGAAAGAACTTATCAATCATCCTTTTCGAACGGTCCCGCTCGATCGTTCATGATTGGATTGTTTCGAAACGATCGTGCAGCAAATGCACGACACAACGAAACGAGCGTGCTCCTGCAGCTGATGAAACGATATCAATTTTATAGCGACGCGCTTTGAAAAATCTTTCCACATCCATCACGAAGGTAAGCAGAGTACTTTTAGCGACATCGATGAACGGAGACGAGTCGAAAATTTTGCCAGTGTCAAAACTTGGAAATGGAATTATCGGTGCTTAGTATACGAGTGTGTTGTTTGGTGAAGAAATGTGGGACATTTGTGTGCGTGAAGTTTGGGGAATTGAAGAAGATGGAGGAGTTTTTGTTGTGTAAAATGAATCAGGGTAAATTGAATGGTACGATAAGAGGAGGATTTTGTTAATGTGAGATTTTACTTTCTTTATTGTTTCGGTGCTGCGTTCGACTTAAATTTTTCTTTGATGGAATCAGGTATTTCACTTTCTTGGGTATTTTGTGTGGAAAGCTCCGATTCTTTCACAATTTTCCACTATTAGATACAATTTTCTTTTAATATTGTCTAGATGAATTGTCAATACTAGAAATACTAGACGAGAGATTAGTAATTAACCCTTTGAGGACGATAGACTCGATGAGCTAGAATGTTTTTGAGCAATAAAAACAGAGGGACCTTAGAACTCGAGCACTATATTCGAGGAAAATGTAATTTCGATATAATTCAATTTAAAAAGAAACTAAAGTAGTGACCTAATTATGTCCTTTTAGTCCTACGTCCCCAAAGGGTGAACAAATTTCCAAGAAAAGTTTTAGTCTTCTTACTAATAAATGAGCCAGTCAGAAGCCAAAGTGACTAATTCCATCAAATTTTACTAAATTTCCTTATTCATGAACAGTTAAGCACATGCTTTGGTACTAAAACTGGCAGAATTACCCAAAAGTACAGTTAAAAATCATGCCTTCTGAGTGGCGCAAACATTGTCACTTACAATTTCAAATTTCGTATCAAGTTCCATAAAATGCAACAGAACAATCTTTTCAGCAACTACTCTCCTAATTTCGTATCACGTTCCAAAAAATACAAGACCTTTTACCGAATTGATCGAAAAGATCGTCCAACTACATCTCACAAAATTAAGTTCACCAAAAAGCTAACAGAAGCTGCAACGAAAATATTCCACTACCTTGAAACGAGGTGAGACTGGAGTTTGCTGAAAAGAACTGATCAAACAGAGCTTGCAACGACGAAAACAATTGTTCCAACTATTATGTTATCGTGGATTTGTTTCGGGTCAGGAGGAACGGAGGAAAAAGGCGATGACCAACAACCTCGCGGCCTCTGAGGAACAAAGGTGTGCGGTTGCGTTAACTTAAGGAGGCGGGGATTTAATTTCACGCTGTGATTGCATAATTCTGGATGCGAATATAACACCCGAGGCGCGTTTTGCCTTCTATTGATATATCGATCGATCTCTGTCGGACAACTAACGTGCAATTTCATTTTGCTGATTTATCGCGGGAAAGAATAAGCAAAGTAAAGATAACACGAAACAAATGTGATATAATTGTAATGGCTGGGGTATGATATATGTACAAGGAAATGATTTATTAGGTTTATGCAAAATTTCCCATCGCATTTTCTTTTTCTTTTTTTTTTTTTGAGAATGTGCGTTTATTTTTTATATTATTAATTATTATCTGGCGTAAGATGATATTAATACTGTACTCGGTATAAATAGCAACTGTGAAAATTTAAACAAGGAAGAAGCATACAGTGTCTTCCAGTGTCACAGATTGAAAATTTGTTATTCTTTATTTTTTTCAAATGTCGACTTGCACTTTTTCGAAACTTTCAAGACAATCTTCAGTTTTTTACAGAGAAGTGCAAATGTTGTAAAAAGAACTGGGCAGTTATTCATTTGCTATCTGCAAAGCGCCATTTTGAAAAATTCGATATTTGCTGAAATACAGGCGTGAAAAAATTACAGCTTGTTTTAATAAAAGAGCAAATTTTTCAAAGTTCAATTTCATAAAATTACAGCTATAATCATCTTAAGTGTCCCTTTGTACCAAATTATCAATTATGAAGAATATTTCCTTGGATCCCTTGGCAAGTTCGGCTAAGTGCAATACGAAAAAGTGGCGCAAAGAGGAAAATGGAAATGTTACACAATAAGTGGAGGGGGAAAAAAGGCAGGACACGAAGATGCTGTGACACAATTTTCACCGTGCCGTTTGTTCGTGGATCTTCTGTGACTGATTTACCGACGATTTAGCAGAGCAACGACGCGACGTCACTTCATTTCTCCTCGTTTCACGAGAATTCCCGGCTCAGCGATGGAAAAATATCGGTAACGAGCGGACGATCGAATTTTTATGCTTTTTACAGGCATTTCGTGTCTGCTTCTCACCGCGACACTTGAATGCCAGATAAATGCTTCGACTCATCGCAAGAAAACACCGGAGAATCTCTCTTTTTCGATTTCTCTATCCCTCGTTTCTAGGTGGTACCGGGGGGGAACGAATTGTTTTATCTTTCCAAGTGTTTCTGTGTTATTATCGCGAGCGTAGAATGAAAGATATAGGAATGTAGTCGCATTTTTGTATTTTTAAATTTCTGAATCGTCCACGGCGATAGTCAGTCTCGTAAAGGTTTCTATATATTTTCGTTGTCAATATCAGATTTGGGACACTGGAGAAGAGTTTTTGTAATTTAAGCATTAGATTCGTAAACATTTCTTTTAATATTCATTTATTCGAATATTCCTTAAACTGTAATAATGGTAATCTAGTGACAGTAAAAAGGAAACTTTGTTCGTGAAAATTTGGGGCTATTTTAATTCGAAATTTCACTCCTGGCTACTTTCACTATCAGAAGATACAACTTTGTCCTTTATTTTAATATCCTAAACGAATAAAAAGTTTCTGATTTTGTTTCAAACAATTTTTATTTTAGCCGCGTCCTTTTTAAATTATGTTCACAGGTGCTCTGTTACATTTACGAACGTAATAAACTGCGAACCAAAGAGGAATCTGAATAATTTATCCAGCTGGAAATGAATGAAAATTGAAGGAAGAATATACGAGAAATAAATAGAAAATTAAACCAAGTATATACTATTTGCTAGGGTAGCCATTAAAAAATGATTAGTTTAGGTTTGAAAGAACAGTATCAGGATGCCAAGATTTCCTTTCTACGACGTCCACAATGAAGCAAATGATAAAACCATGAGAAATGACCAGGAATGATGATAATTTCCTTAACACACATACCCATTCATCCAACATTTTCACATTAAGTCTAACATCATAAAGTAACCACGATCTAACCGTTAGGCCATCGCAATATCAACCGTTACAGCTACACACGCTCGCGAAAGTGGAAAGTGGAAAGATACAAGAAACAAAGGTCCTTAGTCACTTTATACAGGATGGGCCAAATAAAGTGTTACAAATTATATTCTCAGGAACTGTTACAAATGGGAAAACCTTTTTTTTTTTTTCTTAATATCGCGGAGTTGAAACTGGTGGAGCATGTGTGTCCTATTTCTTTCTATGGAACAGGGACACGTGTAAACTTGTGAACAGATAGCTCTTTGGAAAATTAATAACACTTACTTAATTGGAAATTTTTTTCATATTTCACCTATTTTATTGTAGGTTATTTTAAACGCTGTTTGACATTGCGGAATTGATTCGAAGGAAAGGTGCTTCTTAACGAATATTTTGCAGCCTTTGAAATTTCGTGAAAACCTTGATACGTCGCTGGTATCAGGCGAATGTCAAGCAAATAATCGTCGAATGTTAAAAGAAACGAATTTGAAATCAGAACAGTTAATCTTCACTTCCAAATTATTACAGCTCAATTGGCGCTAATACAGAGTGCCTCAGCTGGAAGAGGCCACATAAATGTTACCTTTCTTCTTAACGATACGAGAAATGCTTAAAGCACAATTCGGATGATTTCGAAAAAGAATATCACGCAAGGAACAAATTTTTAGGTCACTTTTCCCAAGTTTCCTCAATGTCACCGACCTTTCTTCGCAGGGACGCGTGTATTTTTTCCACTTCATCCTTGCAGTGAAAGAAAAAAATGCAATCGAGTAGAAAATTCACACAAATTTGCATAATTGAAAATCCACGAAAAGTGTAACGAAAAGTGAAACAGTAGACAAACTTTACGAATGCACTGTCTAAAAAAATAAAGGACCGTAAAAGATTCTTTTACAGAAAAATCGCGAACAGGAAGTTACGTAAAATTGCTTCGGTAACGAAATGTCTTTGTCCGTAATTCAGAGGTTGAAAATTGTCGCTAAAAGAGTGCATCAATTTATTGGCAAGCACAGTGTATCCCCGTTAGCCGGCCAGGTCGAATTCTTCACCGCTTTTGCGGGCCGGATTTCTCTCTGGCCTTCTCGCGAGTCGCCGCGCCGGCTTCAAAAGCGACAATACGTTATGCAAATGAGGGTACGTCAGCGAGATTCTCCCTTAGATTTGCATGAAGCTCGTATTGAACGTCGCCTAAGCACTTTCACCCGTTTAGCTACGAGCGTCGAAACTGTCGACCGGAGCACGTGGAGGACCGCGAGCTGAACGTGCCCACGATTTACCATGGGAACTTTGACTTTTCTTATCTAAATCGCTGATTTTCGGGAGAGTCTCTGGGGTGAGATAAATGGAGAATCTTATGGAGATGAAGAGATTAGCGAGGATCATATAGTTGGGCGATATTGTGGATAGAGATATTTTATTTTTTCACCTAGAGAGTCTTAGAATAGCTGTAGGTAAATGAAAACATCAAAGGAATAACTTTGGGGAATTTCATGTGAATGAAGTGATTGAAAATTAAACGAGGGAAATTTAAATGCTCCATTAAAGAGAAAAACGACGATGAACGACAATGGAAGAATATTACAGTGTTCATAAAATACTTAATTTCCAATCATTGTTAAAAATGTCAGTTCTGTATACAGATCAAAACCTTGGTGTCCTATATTTCTACCCTATCTCATATTTGTATCCTTTCTTTTACAATCAGAGAACATAGAAAAGGTATGCATTTCTTAATTTTTAAGTGTGTAGAGAAGCACGACGATGAAGGAAAGATGTTAAAAATGAACTGTTTAATTGGTGATATGTAGCAGGGGTACATACACTACCGGCCAAAAGTTGTTCTTTTTCGCGTTCAGTCAATCTTGTTACACCGACGTGACTTACGCCTGTCACGTTTTTGAATATATTCCAACTGAGGAATTTGATACATCGGTAAAATGGTAATTTCGTTTTTCTAATGAAAGTGATCTGTTTTTAATCAATGTTTTCACAGAATCGTTAAACGAAGAAACATTTTACGCATCAAATAATCCATTGTTGCAATTTGCACTTTTAGAAACTGTTAGGTTGCAAAAACATAACCTAACCTATCGCGAAAGATTATCAACAATTTACGTAAATTTTTGATCAAACTTTTTATAGAATCAATCGAACGAAGGAACATTTTAGCCCACGAGATAGCCCTTTGTTGCTATTTGAACTTTTAGGAACACCCGTGGTAGAAACGTGACCTAACCTATCACGAAAGATTATCAACAATTTACGCGAATTTTTGATCAAACTTTTTATACAATCATTGAGCGAAAAAAACATTTTATCCATCGAATAATTAATTTTTTTTCAATTTGAACTATCAGTAACACCTGTTACGAAAATGTAACCTAACATGTTGCGAAAAATGCCGAAGAATTGAAGGATTATCTACATTGTACGGTATTTAACGCGTACATCTAGCCCAGAACCGTCTTTTCGACACGGTGCTGTCTCGTCGATCGATTTTCACGAGTTCAACAGAGATACTGGTCGGCTAACGTGACTCTGGTTGTTGGGGAGCGTATCCGACACGATCTACAGGTCGACCGAAGGACGACGCTTGCGTAGGCAGGGCACCGCGAATGTAGTTAACAGAACACCCTCTCTCACAGGGTTCACACGTGCACGCCGATGGGCACCCACGTGCACTTGCACGCACACGTACACGTGTGCGCTGCCTCACAAGTTCATAGTTTCGGTTGTAGCGTGTAATCCTCGCGGACACCGCAAACATGTAATTAACACTTGCTCTCTCTCTACGAGCCGTTGCAGTCAGTCGAGATCATGTTGACTATACCTGGCCTCGACTCTGCCGCCCCGTGTAATCGTGTGCGCATGCTGAGCGATGTAACGAATAAGACCCCAGTTATACACGGGGTGTCTCGAGTGCTGGCGCAAATATTTTGCCGCTTTGCATTCCAGACGTTGATTTTCATGGAATTTCTTCTTTTTTCTTTTTTCAGTGTTTTTTTCTTTTAATTCTTTTTCGAACTTATCGGGAAATATGTGTTTAGGTAATCAATATTTTCTAACGTTGAATAAAATTGTTTACTTTTCGTTGAGTTTCTTGTAGTATCGCAAGGAGGAGGTTATTTGTTCTATCAGTTGCGAGATTCTTTTCTTTTTCTTTTTTTTTTTTTTGAGAATGTGCGTTTATTTTTTATATTATTAATTATTATCTGGCGTAAGATGATATTAATACTGTACTCGGTATAAATAGCAACTGTGAAAATTTAAACAAGGAAGAAGCATACAGTGTCTTCCAGTGTCACAGATTGAAAATTTGTTATTCTTTATTTTTTTCAAATGTCGACTTGCACTTTTTCGAAACTTTCAAGACAATCTTCAGTTTTTTACAGAGAAGTGCAAATGTTGTAAAAAGAACTGGGCAGTTATTCATTTGCTATCTGCAAAGCGCCATTTTGAAAAATTCGATATTTGCTGAAATACAGGCGTGAAAAAATTACAGCTTGTTTTAATAAAAGAGCAAATTTTTCAAAGTTCAATTTCATAAAATTACAGCTATAATCATCTTAAGTGTCCCTTTGTACCAAATTATCAATTATGAAGAATATTTCCTTGGATCCCTTGGCAAGTTCGGCTAAGTGCAATACGAAAAAGTGGCGCAAAGAGGAAAATGGAAATGTTACACAATAAGTGGAGGGGGAAAAAAGGCAGGACACGAAGATGCTGTGACACAATTTTCACCGTGCCGTTTGTTCGTGGATCTTCTGTGACTGATTTACCGACGATTTAGCAGAGCAACGACGCGACGTCACTTCATTTCTCCTCGTTTCACGAGAATTCCCGGCTCAGCGATGGAAAAATATCGGTAACGAGCGGACGATCGAATTTTTATGCTTTTTACAGGCATTTCGTGTCTGCTTCTCACCGCGACACTTGAATGCCAGATAAATGCTTCGACTCATCGCAAGAAAACACCGGAGAATCTCTCTTTTTCGATTTCTCTATCCCTCGTTTCTAGGTGGTACCGGGGGGGAACGAATTGTTTTATCTTTCCAAGTGTTTCTGTGTTATTATCGCGAGCGTAGAATGAAAGATATAGGAATGTAGTCGCATTTTTGTATTCTTAAATTTCTGAATCGTCCCCGGCGATAGTCAGTCTCGTAAAGGTTTCTATATATTTTCGTTGCCAATATCAGATTTGGGACACTGGAGAAAAGTTTTTGTAATTTAAGCATTAGATTCGTAAACATTTCTTTTAATATTCATTTATTCGAATATTCCTTAAACTGTAATAATGGTAATCTAGTGACAGTAAAAAGGAAACTTTGTTCGTGAAAATTTGGGGCTATTTTAATTCGAAATTTCACTCCTGGCTACTTTCACTATCAGAAGATACAACTTTGTCCTTTATTTTAATATCCTAAACGAATAAAAAGTTTCTGATTTTGTTTCAAACAATTTTTATTTTAGCCGCGTCCTTTTTAAATTATGTTCACAGGTGCTCTGTTACATTTACGAACGTAATAAACTGCGAACCAAAGAGGAATCTGAATAATTTATCCAGCTGGAAATGAATGAAAATTGAAGGAAGAATATACGAGAAATAAATAGAAAATTAAACCAAGTATATACTATTTGCTAGGGTAGCCATTAAAAAATGATTAGTTTAGGTTTGAAAGAACAGTATCAGGATGCCAAGATTTCCTTTCTACGACGTCCACAATGAAGCAAATGATAAAACCATGAGAAATGACCAGGAATGATGATAATTTCCTTAACACACATACCCATTCATCCAACATTTTCACATTAAGTCTAACATCATAAAGTAACCACGATCTAACCGTTAGGCCATCGCAATATCAACCGTTACAGCTACACACGCTCGCGAAAGTGGAAAGTGGAAAGATACAAGAAACAAAGGTCCTTAGTCACTTTATACAGGATGGGCCAAATAAAGTGTTACAAATTATATTCTCAGGAACTGTTACAAATGGGAAAACCTTTTTTTTTTTTTCTTAATATCGCGGAGTTGAAACTGGTGGAGCATGTGTGTCCTATTTCTTTCTATGGAACAGGGACACGTGTAAACTTGTGAACAGATAACTCTTTGGAAAATTAATAACACTTACTTAATTGGAAATTTTTTTCATATTTCACCTATTTTATTGTAGGTTATTTTAAACGCTGTTTGACATTGCGGAATTGATTCGAAGGAAAGGTGCTTCTTAACGAATATTTTGCAGCCTTTGAAATTTCGTGAAAACCTTGATACGTCGCTGGTATCAGGCGAATGTCAAGCAAATAATCGTCGAATGTTAAAAGAAACGAATTTGAAATCAGAACAGTTAATCTTCACTTCCAAATTATTACAGCTCAATTGGCGCTAATACAGAGTGCCTCAGCTGGAAGAGGCCACATAAATGTTACCTTTCTTCTTAACGATACGAGAAATGCTTAAAGCACAATTCGGATGATTTCGAAAAAGAATATCACGCAAGGAACAAATTTTTAGGTCACTTTTCCCAAGTTTCCTCAATGTCACCGACCTTTCTTCGCAGGGACGCGTGTATTTTTTCCACTTCATCCTTGCAGTGAAAGAAAAAAATGCAATCGAGTAGAAAATTCACACAAATTTGCATAATTGAAAATCCACGAAAAGTGTAACGAAAAGTGAAACAGTAGACAAACTTTACGAATGCACTGTCTAAAAAAATAAAGGACCGTAAAAGATTCTTCTACAGAAAAATCGTGAACAGGAAGTTACGTAAAATTGCTTCGGTAACGAAATGTCTTTGTCCGTAATTCAGAGGTTGAAAATTGTCGCTAAAAGAGTGCATCAATTTATTGGCAAGCACAGTGTATCCCCGTTAGCCGGCCAGGTCGAATTCTTCACCGCTTTTGCGGGCCGGATTTCTCTCTGGCCTTCTCGCGAGTCGCCGCGCCGGCTTCAAAAGCGACAATACGTTATGCAAATGAGGGTACGTCAGCGAGATTCTCCCTTAGATTTGCATGAAGCTCGTATTGAACGTCGCCTAAGCACTTTCACCCGTTTAGCTACGAGCGTCGAAACTGTCGACCGGAGCACGTGGAGGACCGCGAGCTGAACGTGCCCACGATTTACCATGGGAACTTTGACTTTTCTTATCTAAATCGCTGATTTTCGGGAGAGTCTCTGGGGTGAGATAAATGGAGAATCTTATGGAGATGAAGAGATTAGCGAGGATCATATAGTTGGGCGATATTGTGGATAGAGATATTTTATTTTTTCACCTAGAGAGTCTTAGAATAGCTGTAGGTAAATGAAAACATCAAAGGAATAACTTTGGGGAATTTCATGTGAATGAAGTGATTGAAAATTAAACGAGGGAAATTTAAATGCTCCATTAAAGAGAAAAACGACGATGAACGACAATGGAAGAATATTACAGTGTTCATAAAATACTTAATTTCCAATCATTGTTAAAAATGTCAGTTCTGTATACAGATCAAAACCTTGGTGTCCTATATTTCTACCCTATCTCATATTTGTACCCTTTCTTTTACAATCAGAGAACATAGAAAAGGTATGCATTTCTTAATTTTTAGGTGTGTAGAGAAGCACGACGATGAAGGAAAGATGTTAAAAATGAACTGTTTAATTGGTGATATGTAGCAGGGGTATATACACTACCGGCCAAAAGTTTGGAATCATCTCACACTTTTTATCGTTATTAAATCTTCTGCTAACTTTTTATAGATTTGAAGTTCATCTCAATTCTACTTTTATCAATTTGCCTCATATTGATACGAACGACAGAAAATTCTCAAAGTCGCCGACTTTTTTCAGGAAATTTTTGTGTAAATTGCAATGCTCAGTGATTCCAGACTTTTGGCCGGTAGTGTATATGGGCTAATTGAAAGGTGGTACATTTCGAATGGAACAAAAGCAGTGTAATTTAATTAACCCTTTCGGTACGTCATGCTTGAGGCAAAAAGTGCTCGTTGTATACTGTACAAAAGTTATTGTTCAACGGTGACATAAAAATAACGATGCTTAGAATTGACAATTAACTGTTTCGTTACAGTCTACTGTCCGGTGCATTTTGCGGTAACTTATTTGCAAATTGCGAAATTAATATAATAAACGACATCCTTCGTGGCGAAAGGGTTAACAAATTTACTAAATAATCGACAGGCATTCGTAAAACAAGAGATGATTCGACGTGTTAAGTGCATTAAAATGAAAAAGAAATCAATCAGTAGAAACACTCGATACGCCAAAAAGGGGCTTTCAGTTTTGAAGTTGTAAAAGATCGTTTATAATATAATTTCATTAGCACAGTCGTGATTTAACACTGTGTAATAAAGCTACTTTCGTTCACCTCGTTTCAAGCATTTCGAAAATAGGCGGCACAGATTAAGCACATACTTTCTGTTTGCCTAAATCTGCTAATTCTCGTTAATTCATGAAGTATCCCAGTCACAAGTATTCCGATACAATTTTTATTACAGCGCATATGCTCGCAATATGCGCTACTCGAGCCACTTCTCGCATCGTTTCAAAACTCTCTACCGTTTTTAAAGCATTTCGATACATAAATATTTTTTGTTCAGCACACGATACCGTTGCATGCCGAATTTCTCAAATTTTTGATAAAAAAATTTCACTTTTCTGGTCTGTTTCCGGTTATAATTTATGCACCGATAGGGTTTCGTTACCGAAAATCTACATAATTGGTCAGTTACTCGATATAACTCGGTGAAATTTTTGCTAATTATTTTTATTGTTTTCCAAGAATTCGCGAGCGTTCATGTTTACGATAATATCATCAATTGAGAAACTCACAATGTGTATCTCGAAATGCAACATTATATAATTGAATTGGAAAGTGCAGTAACGGAAACTTACGTATCTTTTCAAAATAATTACACGTTACTTCGGTTTAAAGTGTTATTAAATATCACGAGTTAAAACTTTGTTTACGATCACTTTGTTAATCGTTATTTCGCACAGAACGTGCTTAACCCTTTCGCGACTAGCGCCGGTTATATCCGGCATCCACTAAATGCTTCACACTGGCTAGCGCCGGTTATATCCGGCATCCGCTAAATGCTTCACACTGGC
>NW_017100254.1:4296882-4305288 GCF_001263275.1 Habropoda laboriosa | reverse complement strand
AATAAGGCCTCAACGACATTCCCTTTGTCCGATACACCCTTAAGTCCTCTGCTGTTCCAACGAAATCCTATAAGATTTAAAAAAACGCGAGACACTCTTAATGTGTATGGTGTGCACTAATGGCACGACGACCCGTTCGTTAGTGGCGTACCGATGCCTAGTCCCGCCGTCGCGAAAGGGTTAAATAATATTAGACACACGCACAATGAATAACGTAACTACTATTCTCTTTCATTTTTCACTGTTGGATTATTAGGAGAAACGAGTGTGTGCCTATGCAATAGTAACAATTAGCGTCGGTCGTCCTTAGGACTCAGCTTATACCCCTATCAGACCAGTTTTCTACTCTCTATCGAAACCACCAACCGACAGAACAAGCCGGAGAATGAGCGAGGACGCCCGACCATGCTTGAACCCCAACTTGGCGGTGAGGATTTTTGCTCTTGGACTTTTTCAATTTCTAGACGTTAGTAAGGATGGAACTGACGTCTGTGTGAAATTTCAGCCCGAATGTGTAATAGTAACAGCAAAAATGATCGACATACTGAGACAGATTAATATAAACATATGTAGAAAAATAACATAGTAACCATCTGTTTAGTTTGGGTGACGCTATGTTTTTTTTCTCAGCGGCTTCTCAGATGTTTGTTTTTATTAATTCCGTAGCGACGTGCCTTCCTCGCGTATCAAAATAAAGATCTATAATTCAATATCTTTTAATTTATTACCATAAATTCTAACGTTAATACTGTACAAAATGGTACGTTTCATAATTTAACAAGTATTTCACAAGTTAGAAATTTAATTTCAATTTTTCCTCGCGTTTAGTCGATTTAAATTAAAAATGAAAAAAAAAAAAAGAAATTACACAGCCAATGCGGATTCCAAGAAAACCAAGGCGACCTAATAAATTTTCTCTCTGCTCCTCTTTACATAAGAGATTACTTCGATCAGAACAGCCTGACGCATCCGAGTGTCCACTAAGCGTGTCTATGGTGTTAATTAATGATTTTTATATGATAATTGGAAACATTATAATACACTTTGGTGGACAAGGAAGGCACGTGATCGTTTTTAGGTTTCGTAATTAGCTCCTTTAGAAAATCTCGCAGCAGCTGTTACCTTTCTCACGTAACCGTGTGTTTTTCATCAAGAAGAAAACTTCACCGCAACGTTAGATAACACTGTTGTTAATGAATTTTGACAGAAAAATGTTACACCGTGCGGAGAGAAGAAACGATCTCACTTCGTCCAATGTTTAATTACTCTTCTAGCAGAAGCAGAACCACTGAAATCGTTCAATTATTTATCAGAACAGTTTTGCTTTTAGAAAGTACACCATTTGTCTTTCGGTTAAAGCATTTAAACGAGGACTCTCACTTAGCACGTCGTAAATTTTCAATTGATGTGCGAAATGCCCGTTTTTTTTTCGCCGTGCAATCAAACGGTATTACCATTTTTGAAAGTCAAGCGTCTCGTTTCTTTTTTATTTCAGAGGGAAATGAAAGCAAGTGTATTAATACTGAAATTTGTGAATTTCTAAAATTAACGTTTCTCGTAATAAACGGTGTTAAGAAACGGCCATTTATCGGTGCAAAAGAAGAAATTGCTGCATGTTACAATGTAAACGATAATTCTTATGGAATTCTAATTCGTATCTTTGAATAAATAATTTACATTGCACTCTGCAAGATGAATTTTTGAACTACCTAACGACTCGTCAAACGAATTTATCGTAAACACTGAAATTCTCGGTGTTGAAACAGAAAACCATGAGATATTTCAACTGAAAGGCTGAGAAACACAGATTCGCGAAACTGACGAAGATACGTATGCTCGAGAAGCAGAAAACTGCACGCAACGTCTCAATCTCCGTGAAAATATTAAGCTTCGTAGGAAATAAAAGTGTTGAAGTTGATAACAAAAAATGCAGCACGCGATCTGCTAAGCGTCAATCCGCGATATATGATTTTCCTCCCTTTACTCCATTTTTATAGTCATCTACGAATTGTTATTTGTGAAATTGCGAACGCGGGACATTTGACCCTTTGCAATCGCGTGGCGACTGAGAAGTGACATTAGGTAGTCGTCACTTGGTGAATAATTAATGAAGACAGAGAACAGATCTATGGGCCTCGATAAATTTCTTCACCACTTGAAAAAATTTCAAAGATCCGATTTGGAATCTTTCTTACAGCAAAATCACCTCCGAGTGCAAAGGGTTCAATTTTTTCAGTGTTTCTACTCACTCCTTCGTAACACAATTTCGATAGAGTCTTGTAAGTTTCTCATTTTGAATTTGCGTCCGTTAGTATTTCTTGTATCACCTGTAACGTTTCAACTATTTGCGTGTAATTTAATGGGAAATTCTCCCGTATAAATAAATAAATAAATAAATAAATATGCAGCGCAAGAAATTCGTGTTACCATTATCACGCGCAATCGACCAACTGTCGTTGATCGAGCTATAAACGCGTAACTCAACGACTGGCACGGCACACGATCCTCAGCGAATCGTGGCATTTCGCGCGAGGACGCAAAGAAGAAACGGCATTGCAGACTCGATGCAAACAAACTTGACACACGAGGATCGATGAAAGTGAAATTACGACTGGCTCCCCCTCGGAAACGTGCTTTCCTTGCGCTTTCAAAAGCGAACATTAGACGGAACGATCGACCGATCTACAATGTTCTAAAACTCGCCGCGACGGGGACGGAGCAATTTTCTTAGATCGATTCAATTTCTTAATTACCATTTTATTGCAGCTCCTCCGTTGTTCGAAAGGAGCACCTTCTTCGATTTACCTCGTTTCACTGGCAGATCTAATCTGAGAAAGCAAACAAACTCGAATCGAACGGACACAATGTAGATAATGGCGGCGAGTCGTCGAAGCGGCGTTGCGTGCGCGTGACGGCTGCCGACGAACGAATAATTGCTGAAAAATTCCTGGTCTCCATCGGCCGCGACCGCCGCGCTATTAATTAACTATAAGACATTCGCAACGGCGCAATGTGTCGATCGGCGAGCAACTCTTTCTCATCTCGATTCTGCCCCGGCTGCTGTGCATCAACGAGCCCGGGTTTTACTCGTGCACAGAGATCTTTAGTGATTTAGAGATGCTTACGCGGATTTCTTTCAATCCTTCCGACCCGACATCGGTACAGCGTACCGACTCTGAGATTGTCACCGCTTTCCTTTCTTAATTATTCTTAATTTCTTAATTATTCAGTGCAATACTGAAAATCGCAATATTGCCAAAGACTCAAATACTTCATGAACAATTCGATATGTTTACGGCTGAATTTCAAATCGGCCGTCGCGAACGGACTATGAAATTTCACGTCGGCCCACTTCTAAGCTCTAAGCAATTTTCGACCCAAGTCCTCTAACACTTTTTCGAAGAGAATTCTCATATGCATTGATTGGCGCATAAAAATATGGTTTCGTTAAAAAAAATTGCAGTGATCTTTATTTTTTATCGAAGAAAAACATTTTTGTAAATTTTCACTAACGCAATTTACTATCAACTGATTACTGATTAATTTTTGTTCGAAAAATTTGCTCATCAGTTTCGCGGAAATATCTGAAAAATCGTAGGGATCGTTTCGCATACGTACATATGGATATGGGTTTGGGAGACCAAATATCATAACTTCCTGTACAACATTCACAATTTTTCTTTTATTTGTTTTTTGTAATTTTCAATAGGTAGTACGTAAAACAGAAAAAATAGTATATAAATAAAAACATTGATAAAAAAATTAAATAACAGTTTATATAATAAGAGAATTGATAATAAAATTAAACGTGATTCCACGCTAAATCGAACACTTTTCGACGTCGACATTAGGGATTTTATTCGAAATGAAATATAACGTAGTACACGTGAAGTTAGATGGGGTTTAACACTAACCGTACCACGCCCCGAAATTTTGTTAAAAATAAAAGTATGCAATTTTTTTTTGATTATTATCTAAAAGCTATTTTCTGCGTTGTTTCCTATATTAAATTGACAATCACCTGTATCCCTACGAGCCCACATTCCCACTACATACAACCGTTACTTCTCACTCTGCTTCAATGATCGCCCACGTCACTTGTTCTTCAGCTTTGCCCGCAGCGCTGCCCGCGGGCAGCGGCGGGCACTCGTGTTCGCTCACGGGCTGGAACTTGGTCACCTTGACTAGGACTTGAGAGAGAAGTTGATATTTATCACAGAATCTTCGCTATTATTTCATAGTTTCTAAATTTTCTAAAGTTTCTAAAGAATTATTATTAATTTTAAACATTATCTATCTCGTTAATTGTATTTATCAACCTCATTATGAATTCTGCAATGTCTTCTTCCTCATTTTTTCTATAATCTTAAAATGAACTCTGTCACGCAATCTCTAAATATAAATATACACAGTGTTACATATTTTCAATCACTAGTCAGCTTACCGTTAAATTTTCTCTCAACCCCAAACAGTTTTTCCTACATTTGGTCATTCTGTTCCCAGGAGCGTTGCGGCACACATTTCTCTACATTTCCACGTTCCATTTAATCAACGAATTCTACAATAAACAACCACTTATTTACGATTCATAAGCCAAAGCACGTTTTACTACCTCTCACCGGTAATTCAAATAATTTCAACGCAGTAGATATAGAAATTTATCGATACGTTTCGTTAATTAACGAACAAATTCCCTAGACTGCTGATAAAAGGTAGAACGATGTTGTCGTCGAAAGACGGTATTCTACTAATTTGATCGCGACTTAAACTTGAATCAGTAGACGCTCCTCCGTTCTGCCGAGGATCAATTTCTTTAATGATGTTTTTTTTTGTTTTTGCTAGCAGATACCGTTCTGGACGCGTGCGAGCAATTAAAACTAACAAATAACCGCAACCTCGTTTATCTGCGGACAACTAAGGCAAACAGATAAGTGCAACTTTATTTATAGACGTGGTTGCAGATAACGAAATTCCAGATCGACTAGTTCCACGGTAACGAGCTGTATCGTTCGTTACAGATTATATGTTATTTAAATTTCTCTCTGCAGAATACAGCAAGTTTCTGTCGGTGCTACGGAAAAGTCGTGCGTGAATTCCAGGAGTGCCATCGAGCAGCACGATCTTGAATATTGGTAATTCTGGCGGGAAGAGGAAAGGAAAAGAGTTAGGGAAAGGACCGAAAGAACTGCTGTGTCGCTTTAGTTCAAATTGAAAAAAGGGCTTTTTTAGATGATAAAAAGTGTATTACTGTAGCAAGGAAGAAAAGATAAGCGTGGAATTAAAATATTAAAGTGACGTGTATGCGAGAATAGCAGAGGCATCTGTTGCCTTTTTTGGTTCGGAACAGAATTTCTTAAAAGTAGAATCTTCGTTTCTGATTTTCATTCGACTCGATAAGAATCTCGGTCCTTTTCGACTTTCGCCAGATTGTGAATTATCTAGTAATTTTAAATCTCTTGGTTACTGCAAAATTAAGAATATTCTATTACGTCTTAGCTGTTGATTGTTATTCTTATGTAAATACGATGTACAAGCTTTCTGAGAAGATCTTGACGCAATAAAAATGTTTGCAATACTCGAACTGACGAAAATTTGTTGTAATTATTCTTCATTTGCAAAGTGTACCTTGATTACGCACCTTTTGGTAACGTGAAATATCGTTGTCAGAAGTATTCTTTAAGTTAAGTGTGTCTCACCAAGGAAAATTAGAATTGAAAAGTTAGTTTGAATTTCTAAATTTTGTTTAGATTGAAATGAAAATAGTAAATTTCGCATTTACAAGCGCATAAAACGCGTAAACTCCGACGAAACGCTCTTTCTAATTTTCTTTCAATTAATAAGCGTTCTAAATATCCGCCAAAATCCAAAACTGCAAAATTTCCTTACAAATATAACCATAAATCTGTAAACGCATCTGCGAACACGTTTCACTAAAAATATCCTGGAGATCCGAGTATCCTTATGACGTTACGCGACAAATTAACGAGTTCTACGTATTCTACTCATCCTTTTACCTCATCGTCTACAGAAACGAAGTGAAGAATCGAGAATAGCGTCGAATCACGCAGGAAGAACCGTTAAAAAATTTCCTTCCCACTTCACCTTCATTTTTCTCGCGTTAATCGCTAATTCCACCGCTCGTATCCGTTGCAATTCTCACACTAAACCCGTACCAGCGTGTGGACATTTAGCGACTACGGGAATTTTTCACGCGCAATAACAGGTATCTTATTTGAACTTGTTTCACTGTGGTATTGTGCGAAGAATCTGAGAAGCATCGTACACGCTTCGTCACGCTGTGCCGTATTTGAAAAAGGACCGATTTTGTTTTACTTGCCAGTCATTTTGAAAAATTAGAAGAATTTTAAGGTATAATTTGCTTTATTTGAATTTATATTTTATATTTTATTTCTTAATTTGTATTTTATACTCCTTTCGTACTATCTTATATTTTCATTTTTCACCACTGATTTTGCATTTCGTAGTATTGTATTATTTAATGAAAAAAATTCGTCGCTTTTAATAATAACGATCTCGTAAAATTTGATTTCAACCGACTACAGATTTTGCAACGAAGGCTTCTAATTTTAGCTCGCAATAAAAATCTGCATTTTAGAGCATCTCGACAAGATTTTAACAACAGTGCAATTCAGAGTCATCCTGTCGGTTGTGCACGCACTTCCCTTTGCATACATAATTAATCACACGTGCTTAAATAATTTGATTGCATGTGTACGCAACTAACTCGAACGTCTAGTAGCTTCATTGAATTTGAAATCTAAACGTGGTCGTTTAATTTATTGTGGCTCGTTGCTTTTTCCGGTTATTCCGTCCTTCTTTTTCTCCGTCTTCTTCGTACCGTGCTATAGTAAGAGCCGAATGTTTTCAATGCTTTTCTCACTTCCACTCTTACCGTTCGCCAGTTTACCAGTCGTTGAATAGAATTTTTCCGCTCCGCCCTTAAATTACGCCTGCCACGTTGCAACACATATACACACATACACCTACGTACCCACGCCCATACATAAAATTACACGAGAATAGACATAGCGTGAAAGAGACGAAAGATATGGAGTAAGAGAGACGCGGTACTTGAAATAACGAAAATTTCTGTTTCTATCATTTTCAACTAATCTTTATGAAAATCGTTTCAATGGATTGGTTAGGTTTTCCCGATGAAAATGAGTATAAACATGATATACTTAAATCGAAATGGAATTCACAGTAATCAAATTTGAATCATCTTGTCATAAGTCTCGTTTACGCTATCTGAGATATTTCAATTTATTACTGGCAAAACTGGTCCGATTTGTATCGTGTTTGGACTCATTTTCATCGAGAGAATCTCACCAATTAATTAGTACTATTTTCATAAAGATAGGATGAAAGTGAGAAAAATTCAAATTTTTTCTGTTTAGATATTCTAACTTATTTATTCGGTCATTGGCCTGTATAGTGACTGATAGTCGTGTTTACGTGTGCATATATGGATAAACAACGTGGACACGTATATTTATTTGTTTACCAACAATACTTGCAGAAATAGAGGTTTACTTGTCGGTTTAAGGCGTGTTACAATCAGTTTGCAATTTTCACATTGCAGTGTCAGAATACTAAAGAAGGAAAGAACACGTTTACCAAAAAAGAGACAAACGAAAGAGGTGTGTATTCTCGTAAGACATAACACGAAAGGAGAATATTGCCTCCAGAACTAAGACAAAGAACGTGTTACAAAAACAGATACGTTCTAGCGTCTATAACGTTGACCAGTTGAACCACTACGTGTACAAGTCTCGCTTGGTAGGACTCGTCGGTGTGCAAAAGCAACGGAGGAGAAATGGCCTTGAGAGGCCAACAGAATTGGCCTCTGCTTTAGCAACGCTCGGAACGTCATAAACTCAAACGGGAGAAAGTAATGCTTGCGAGTTTACCTATACGCGTTAACTCTACTTGGTGTCCAGTTCGGAGAGATCGTAATCGATACTGCAGTGAATTGTCGTCTAGCACTTAGGGGAAAGTTTTGGCTTATAGGGTTAAAAATTGAAATTTCCCTTTTTTTCGCAGCTTTAAAGTGTGGGAGAATGTGTGTACGAGAGAATGTGGGACAAACTGCAATGAAAGTATTACTGTTAGACTAAATAAATGTGCTTTTAAAGTTTATGAAATTTGTGGACGGTAAGCCTGAGTTCAGTAAAGACAGCTGGAAATTAATAAAATTGCAGCCTTTCAAATTTGGAAGTGGATCCTGATTCTGACTTCATTTTTAAAAATAATGAAATATTCAAGTAAAATAAAATCAAATATTAAAGCGATTAACATAGAAACACAACTCAAATAATTCCTCGAAATAACCCCTTAATTTTTCAGTCTCCTGCAATCATTCTCAAATTGCAAATCTATTTTTTA
>NW_017100254.1:4264474-4296853 GCF_001263275.1 Habropoda laboriosa | reverse complement strand
ATAATTATTTAAATCCGACAAACACACGAATGTTCCAAAAATATGTATCTCCACTAGTTCCACTCTCGTGAGAAATAAATGAACTCACCCAGTCAACTGCCACGATCCTTCTTTTTCCCCCTTTTTCGAGAACGGTCGTGTTAAAAAAAACATTCGAAAGAATCTAGGGTCATTCGTGTAGATAAACCAGCGATTATGAAACTCGATCAGGGTGACCGCAGACCGGCCATGATGGAAAAAATAAATTATTTTGGAAAAAATCGTCGTTTCTATCCTGCGAGAAAGTTGTCCTCTAATCTAAATCTCGACGAAACGAAACGAAGTTCCAAAAATGGTCTTCACGTTGTAATCCCCCCCCCAAACTTTTATTACAGGGCTGAGATATCAGTTTTAGTTTCAACCTGGCCGTTGAATTTGGATAAACCTGTTGTTTTGCTTTCGTTTCCCGGGAAACCGTGCGAGGAATTTTTATAGTTTTCGACCGTGACCCGACGTTTTCTAAAAAGAGTCAGACTTTGTCTGGTTCGGTCGTTGTTTACCTTTTTTTCCCTTTCCTACAGCCAGATCTCTGTTCGTCTGGCTGCTTCTTTATCTACTCGTATAAACACGATGGAAATGCCGTTTGAAGGTGAACGTGTATCTGTCGTTAATAATAATAGGTAACAATAAGTAATAGCTACTTGTTGCTTTAAGGACGTTGAAACGAGAGAGAAAGATACAGGGCCATGCAAAAGTCTTGGTTACTTTTATTTTTCTTAGAAGTTTCAGAGTGAAAATGAAGTAAAATTGTAATTTTATGCATTGACATTTTTTCTATTTGAAAAAATTGAGAAATTATGTCATTCGAATGATTATTTTCTTCTTGATGGCACAGATATGATTTTTTCTTTTATTTTTCATAAATTTTCGTAAAGTTTTACGAATTATTTTGTGTCGAATGTTCCGTTTTACTTTCGCTAAAACTTTCCCACTTCAGCTAGACTCTTTAATTCGTAAAATGAAAAATATTGAAAAGCAATAAAGTTATAATATTTTTAAGTGTGTCAGGAAACATCTCGAATCGATTATTTTTTCGAGAACTACGATATATCGAAGTTTTATCAAAATCGGTGATTATCACTTCGAGATGTTCTCTTGTCAGTGCAAAAACATACCTTAATCGAAATTTAATATTTAAACAAGTCCAGAGGAGTCACCTTGCCTTATTTTCAAACTTCTGGGTAAATACGCGTCCATTTAAAAGTAAAATTATCGCGAGCTGCTCTCGAGAGTGATATTTATCAGTGTCCATTGTATTGAGAGCGCTGGCAGAGAGCTGGACACAACAGCTGAGAGTACTCTCGAGAGCAACTGTTTCAATTGCGCAGTAGTCACTTTTATCCTTTAAAACGTTTCTATTGTCACACGAAACACTTTGTTCACAGTATATGACAGCGGAAATTTCGAAGAGACGTTCAGACGTTTTATAATACGTAAATCTTTGCTGTTTGCGACTGCTTGCAGAGAGCTGAACACACTGTTTGAGAGTACTCTCGAGAGCAACTATTTCAATTGCGCAGTAGTCACTTTTATCCTTTAAAACGTTTCTATTGTCACACGAAACATCTTGTTCACAGTATATGGCAGAGAAAATTTCGAAGAGACGCTCAGTATTTTAGATGTTCAGTATTTCAGACGTTCAGACGTTTTGTAATACGTAAATCATTTCAACAATTCGAGAGGACTCTCGAGAGCAACTATCGTAAAAAATTCTCAAATGGATACATAACCTAATAATAATAGTCCTTCTGTTCAACAATTTCCGATTTTTCTTCACAAAGAGTGATTAAATTGGTAATTTCATTTCTCGACAAATTTTTCTCCCGTCATTTTTCACTCGCACGAAAGTTCTCTCGAGAATACGAAACTGCGTCATGTTTGCCAAGCAACTCTCCGACAGTTGAGCGATGCTCTCAGGCAGTCGCACTCATACGCAGTGTCCCCTCGCGAGAAATGCTCTCGACAGTAACTCGCGATAGTTTTACTCTCAAAAGAAAACTATCGAATAATCAATAAATTATCGACCGAGCGACTATCGATAGTCGGGTGTGTGTAAGTGCGTAGCGTTGTTCGTGGCGTCTTCGCTTTCGTTTCTGTGCCAGTCTTCACAGTGCTTCCACCACGTGCGTGTCGCGATCGAGATAATAATAATTGTTCTTTTTATGTGCAATGCAAAATTGTATCGTACTGAATAAATAGTGTGTGAGTGTGTGCTTTACCCAATTAATAACCTGATAGACACCTAACCCGATATTTTGCTTGATATACGCACAAAAACTTCCACTCGTGTTTCTTACGTTCGGCGTGAAAAAAATATGGCGAGTTTCACGCGATGTTATGATACAAGAAGTTAAGACCATGTCCATATCACACTTGAGGGTGACTCTGAGGTTTTTTAGGCCAGTTGCGCGTAAACATCGTACAGAAATCGGGTAGGACGATACGTCCTCAGTCAGTGTTTACGAGGCTGTCGAACGAGGGCCTCGACAAACGACGCATTTATTCGTGCGACCGTAGTCTTTTAGAAGCAGTGCTCTCTCGAACAACGTGGTTTCGATCATTCGCGGATTTCGAGTCAATTTACTTATTTAGCTTATCTTTAGAATTTTTCTTATCATGGCGAATAAGTGGGGTGATAAAGTGCGAACGCGAATTCGATCGTGTGAACTAATTCCTCGTAAATTGCTGCTGCGTAGAAGAAACAGTGGCGTTAATTCAAATACACGAACGACTAGCGTCTCTCTGCGAGTTACATAACCACAGTTTCACGGTATGTTCATTTTTGCGTGAATAATGTAACTGCGTAATGTGCGTATGTATATATACGCACACTATCGAATAATTGAGGGCCTACACATCACTAATTAGATTAATTATCGTTTTATTGTATCCTACGTTTATTTTTCTTGAAATTAGTTTCTTATTGCGTTTTTCACCTAGATTTACAAATATTCTATCCTTTTCCGGGGAAGCAGTGTTTCTCAATAGGCTTTTAGACACGACATACTTTGTTTCTTAGTATTTTAACCTCAATATATGTGGTTTGAAAATATTGAGGTGGCTTTGCAGTTGTGATATGCAGTGAATATACGTATAAATGTGTGCATATGCGTTGTAAAAATATAAAAGTAATTCAGTTCCTCGTAACTATGCGGATTTCAATCATACAGTGTTTCTTTTTTAACTGGACACGACGTAATATCTCATAAAAGACCTGAAGGTGTCAGAAAAATTTTCTATGTACGTATATGCGGGAATAATGTAATTGCGTATCGGTATTATTAAACATATAGCACATTAGGCAAATAGTAATCTGTGTCGTGCAAAAATTCTCTATACCTCATTCACATCTTAAATTTTTATAAAAACTTAACAAAAATCCCAAATTACGGTAAACTTAAAAACATATACCTAACGATGTCAATTTCCAATTAAAGTGTTCTTTTTTTATATTCTCCTTAACACACATACTCAGGAATTGCGATAAAAAGGGGGGACAGATCGAATACGCATTTCTAATAAGACGAACAACCTGTCTTCCTGCATATTCATGCGATTTTTTGCGCGGATTTCCGATAAAGATACAGATTTCGCTATTCGAAACGTGAATCCCATCTCGGAACGTCTCGCTAATGACCTTAATCGTTTTATTGTCGCGATAAATTCCTCGAAAGGCGGACTTCCAGGGCGCGTTGACGCTTTGTTGGTGGTCGTCGGAGATATACCAGGTTGACGAAGCTGTTGATATCGATGAACGATAAGGATTATCGAAGCAATTGCACCCCGCGGCGTAACACAGCCTACCGAAGCGTGCTTATTACGGTTCGTTTTGTTCGCATTGTCCGATTTAATCTGCAAAAGCTTCCAATTTGTACGGGGGCAAGACAATGCGCCCAGGGAGGGCCGACAATACAGCCATTTGCACGCGCTGTTTGCTCCAAGGACGAAGATTCAATTTGCCACCAAGCAATGAAAGAACCGACGAGTCTGACGGAACGTTAATTTTCGGTGGAAGAATTTTACGCTCAAGCGTGTCTGAAAGACGTGATTTTCGCACTTGGCTCGACGAATCGGTTTCGCTCGTTGGAGATCCGCGAGGGTAGGTCGCGCGATTAGGGTTGGAAGAGGGGCGATTTTTTAATGTTTTTGGGAAAATTTTTATTATTTATATATTCAACGATGCAAGTTTCTTTTTTTATTGAGTTCTGTACTTTTATGCAGGCATGGAGGCATCAGTTTTTTATAACTTAAATTAACGAGGTGGGCGAATATTTTTGTAACAAAATTTTGCATATTTCAGATTTTTCATGCAATTTGTTCTGGTATTTATAGATTTTCTATGCTATATTGTAACATAATTCAATACATTTTTGTACATAATTGCATTCTTACCCAAAATATAAAGCTTGAAAGGCAAATATTTTTGTTACCGACTGTACGTATAGAATGGATAACCCCTTACCGTCTGTAGGTACTAGAATTTTGTCAATGCCTGCAATAGTATTTTTTTTATTGGTTCTAGAATTTTTCTTAGAAAAGAGGACCTTTCTCCTTTTATTGCGTTAATGTTATTTCAGTCACTTTAACATGCTTTAATAAGGTTTTCAATAGTTCGAAGCTACTTTTCACTTTTCAAACTTCAGGGAAGATTAAAAATTAAATTAATTAACTTTAAATTAGTATTCCTAACCTTTTTTCGAGTAGAGTATCTCTCAGTGCCATAAATCGTACATCCATGATTTTCTTTGCATAGAAATTTCATAATTTCAACCACGGTGCCCTCTGAACGCAATTTTCCTAGAATCTCTCGAAGGATTAATATCTCTCTAAACTGTCTATCTCGATAAATTATTGGCAATAGCTATCGTGGGAAATTCACGTGAAACAAACACCATTACAATCCCTCGAGTACTTGGATGATGAAACGCTCATCAATCGTAAAATCCGCCGAATCATTAGCATCTCGATGAATTTGAAGCTGCGTACACCAAAAAAAGAAGAAGAAAAAACGCAACTCCTGGAAATAGAAGCTGAAGGTAACCGCTTATGAATCTCGCAATCTCGTGTCGATCCTGGAAATGAGGCTGTCGATAAGGTTCATCCAGCGAGAAACTGAAGTTGGGTCGAGGAAAAATGCAATTTCTAATCGGCTATCATAAATATCCGTCCAACGAACGGAACGTTTGCAAAACAACAGCCTTTCTCGAACCATGAAATCTCGTTAAAAACAAGCAGTATATAGCGTAACAGTGCATTCGAAGAAGAAAAAGAAGAAGAAGCGAATTGCTGGCTTCTTGACTTGGCATTCCAGGAATTAATCAAACGGATGATCGATCTATCGATCTAGAGCAATTAATCTTCCGTGGTAGAAAAAAAAAAAAAGGAGATTTTGTTCCTTTTGGCGTTAAATCGATCGTTCATGGGAGACGGAAGAAAGAGGAAAAGTGGCGAATAAAAGGGGAAATGGAAAGGGAGAGATGTGTGAATTTCGAACTTTGAAAGCTTTTCAGATTCAGTTTTCAAATTTCAGAAATTAGGGTTTTCACATGAAAATTCTAGGTATTTATTACAGAGACCATACTTTGGTATCTTCACGTGAAGATTACGCTTAATTTTACTTCGGGGAAAAAGGGGATTGGGGTGTTTTCGATAAGGAAATATTTCTGAATTCAGTAAAATTTTTTGTTCAAAAAATAAATCTAATTCGGGACTAAAATTTGCTAGTAAGGTCATTTTTAGAATTTCAATGCTCGTACCAGTAATTCCTATGAATTCAAATTTTTTAATTAAACAAATGAAATTTTTCGCTCGAAGATTTGTTATACGTAATTTTAACACTGGGCAGAGATACTGGATTGGTAGGTTAATTTAACGACTTTCGTGTTGCAAATCAATCTGTCGTCTAAGACAAATTCATTGCGTTTATATTAAAAATAAATTACGTTCCATTCACATTTACCGCGGACTCATTTTTAACGAAGTTATACGACGTCACTTACCCAACGTGCATGAGATTCACCGACGATTTATTACCGGTTCGTGGTTTAAAAATGACGACCACACTTCATATTTCTTGTAATTAGCATTCGTGAAAGCATCTTAATTAAAAATACACTTTCCCTGTTAACCCACCGCCTCGCAAGTTCCTTTTCGTTTAGCCATTTCAATTTTTATCAATTACTTGCACATCTCCAACGAAAGGGTTAAATAAAGAACAATTTGTCTCTGTATTAACAAACCTCTCACCTGTTGTGGTACCAGTTCTTTTTCTCTGCCAAACCGGAGTCTACCAGATGCAAGAATTACGGTTTTCTTTCCGTCTGACAAATGCGAAAATGTTCATTTTAATTTTAAGCAGCGAAGCGGTAGATTTCAACGAAGTGCCAGCAATTGCATCGAACTTTTCCAAGAGCGATTTAGCCCGGTGCACGTACTCCACGTTTATGACACTGGTGCACGCGAGTATCTCTTGGGCACAACACGCAGGACCACGTTGCAAATGTAACGCAGCGGGTACAGCTTTGCTTATAGGTGAACCACTCGCCGGCTATCAACCTGGCAAATGTCAGAGTATCCCGGGGTGGTAGAACCTGTCTTGTTACCAACACGCTCGCGCGCGGACCCCAGTGGAAAATTATTAGACGAATCCGCAGGTAGAGCAAACTCCGGCGAAATTCGATGAAAGTTGAAATTTGGTGCACTCGTGTGTTTCGGATTTTTTCTTTGCCAATTTTTAACCCTCTGCACTCCTAGCATTTTTTTTGATACAGTCGATCAGCAAATTCGGAACGCTTTTGCAGTGAAACTTAAAATTCTGTTTTGCAAAAGAATTTTGTTGTTAGGAATTTGTTTATTTTTGCTTGTTAAATTAATTTGCTTCATTTTATAACGGTAATAGAGAAAATACATACCTGAATTTTCCAAGGAGTTAAGTTTATTTGTTATTGAATTGAATTTTGAAGTATAATGGCTTAAGATTGAAGTTAAAAATTTCTGATCCCTGTTCGCTCGAATTAACAATAATTAGACAGTTTCGAAAGAATTTTACAATATTTGCACAGTTTCATGTTGAAATTAGTAAGATCGAACAGATTAATTTTCGTGCAGTTGGAATTCTCGTTTCGTTGAAAGTGTGAGAAATGTGAAAATATTTATTTAGCGGCGAATTTACTCTTTTCCCAAGTGCGAGGGTAAAACGAAGAGAGTATGTAAGTCAGAATTTGTTACGAAGGTTTCTTCGGTGGCGAAAATGAAACTTAAACCAAACAGAAGAGTACAGGTAACCCAGAATTATTTACACTCTTCGTTACTCTTTATTTCGTTCTCGGTCCCCGACTCTTCTGTTTTTTTTTTTTGTTTTGTTTGCAAACTAGAGGGTAACAGAGAAAAGCAAAAAATTAAGACGCAGAGGTTTAGGACAATTTCTCACAACCGCCGTAAATTAATTTAACAATTAATTCGTTAGTAATTACGTATACATGTTGAGATGATAATAATGTTCGCGTGCATATTTCACTGTTATTAATACCGAAAGAAATGATAATTCGTACGAAACTTTCGAATACGGTAAATTACCAAGTAATCAACTTTAGAATTTTTTCAAGACTCCTTTTTCACATCGGCTTCCCATGGCATGGTCCACCGCGCTTGCTTTATAAATTATTAATATGCTATTTTTAACAGCAACCCACATTTTAATATATGCATAACGCGACTGAGTACAGGTTCTGCCTAAATATGTGTCGGAAATAGTCGATATTTATTCAGCCTGACAGCCATGAATTTGACTTGGTTTACAAAAACTCATTCGATTCGTTCTCTCTTCCATTCACATTCCCTCGTATTCTGCTAACTTATCGCCCTACTTATTACCCATTAATTGTTACCCCTCCGTTATACTTTAATACAGTAAATTCTCTACAAGTGTCAGTCAGTTTGGATTCTACAAGTGTCAGTATAGATGGTCCTACGCCTAGGCTGCGTCATTGCTGCGCCTATCGTTATATAGTTATGCGCCTAAGCGTTCTTTTACGAGATTTCACGGCTCGACAATTCATAATAGAAAAAAATTTTAATTTCTTTAATTTTAACAAGTTGGTGAGATTTTTCTGATGAAAATGAGATCAAACACGATATAATTTGAACAACATTTACTTATTAATACTTATTGAGTAATTAATTTAATGTCGGCCTACCTCCACGTAAAAAAAAAATGAAGGGCCGATTCTACAAATGTCAGTCAAATGTAGGGCCGATTCTACAAGTGTCAATCAAATGTAGGGCCGATTCTACAAGTGTCAGTCAAATGTAGGGCCGATTCTCCAACTGGCAGTCAAATGGTAGGCCGACTCTATGTAATGTAATACAGGGCGTCTGTTTTATCTCAATACAATGAAATATCTGTCGTGACAGTGAACGTGTTAATAAGTAAATGTTGTTCAAATTATGTCGTGTTTTATGTCATTTTCATCAGAAAAATCTCATCAATATGTTAAGAAAAATTTCTGGATGAAAAAACGTAAAATTAAAAGAAATTGATATTTAAATCGCTTGGTTGCCTCGACTCACGTTTTATCCTTATCTTTTATTCGCTGTCCTTGTCTACGTTCGGCAAACTACGAAGGCGGACACGAGGCTCGAAAACGTAGTCCCTGACTCTACAAGTGTCAGGTTTAGGTTCCTTGCGGACTGACACTTGTGGAGTATTTACTGTATTCTCTTTGGTGTTCTCAGCGACTCTCTCCTTTTCCTTTTCTTTTTCAGCTTCTCGAGCCACTCTACAATCTTTCTGTCCTGCCTCCCACTCGCTACGTCTTCCATCCTGATATCCCTGTCGGTTTCTTTGCAGTCCCTTGTTAAATGTTCCAGATTTCCGAATCTATCACTATCTACCTTCCCAGTACTTGTTCCAGTTTTCTAAATTCCCGCATCTCGCTTGGGCTATCCGCGTACTTGGAATATTGCACTAGGTGCCGTCTGAAGACTGAATGTATTGCGTTCAGAGTCAGACTGAATCTTTAAGATTCCTAATGTAACTGACGGTCTGTGTATCAACACTCTGCGTCTTAAGCTAAGTCCGGCCTTCATATCCAGTCGTCCCTTCTCCAAATCTTCTAAAATTTGAAGAAGGGACGCGAAGGGAGGTTCTTAAAATTGACGCGAGCATGTCACGTCCTTGGAGCGGGGGTGACGAAGCTGGTCCTTGCAGAATGGAAATTTGACAAGAAGGAGGGAAAACCCGGCCAGGTCAGCTCTGACTCTCCGACTCGTTCGGAAGGTCAGGTGGTACCGAGAGGCCTCGGTACTTACATCGGTTCCGAAGACCCTTTGGGGGTGACTTTATGATACCTTGCCTTACCGACTGAACAATAGCCTATTCTTTAATATTTGAGAAATTCTACGTGCCGCATGTTGGCTGCAGACCGGTCTGCTAAATTAAAAATAACGGTTTGCTGAACTAGAAATCACGTATCATAAATCGTCCCCTTGCTGTCCTAACACTGGTAGTCCTACAGTTCTGATGTATTTGTACCTAATGTTGTATTTGGATTGTTCTATTTTTGTGTATCGCCTCTGTGGTTGCACTTCTTTGTCTCTTCTCCTTATCCTCTCTGTCGCGTCGCGTTCTTTTGCGATGTTCAAAAGGAAGCTCGCGACTGTTACCCGCCAAATTAATCTTGGGTAACTAGTTCAAATTTGTTCTGCTGATACGTAGCAAAAGGTAGAGTGCGTCACGAACGATTGACGACTTTGTTTCAAAGACTCGAGTGATCGATCGCGACTCGAAGTGTACTTGTGTCTCCTCGAACGGCTGGGGATCTAATGGTGTTCGCTCGATGGAACCTTTCCTGAATCTCTCGCTCGATCCCCGAATTTTTCTGGAGTCCGCAGTCACTCCCCCGCCAAGTGCTTTTCACGTACGCACAAATTACCAATCAACGTGTCCTTCCATTGCGCCCTTAGCGCGCTTTTCCTTGGAAGGAGTGGGGCCCTACCTGCGGGGGCGTGGAATCTTCGCTGTCCTTCGGTGACGCGTCGGCCGAGAGTGCCGTTATACGCGCGTGTGGATTGACCCTTCAGTAATACCTGGTTTATGACACGTCTTCGGTTATCGAGGACGCGGAAAAGTCGAAATTCTAAAGGCACTGTTCTGTAAGAAATGACTTATTTTGTCGCGGAGCTACGAAGCGTCTTTGTTCTCAAAAATAACCTTCTCGTGCGAGCGTGCCATAAACCCGGTCAACGAAGACCCCATGCGTTCCGTACCTGCGCGACGGAACATCTCCGTTACCTCTCTTCCTAAACAGTCGATATACATATATCGCGTCTCACTTCAGTATTTCAACGTGCATATACACAAACATCCCACGTTTAGACAAACACAATTAGGACGAAAATTGCTCTCTTATCGTCGCAAATAAGAAAAGAGTTGCCGAACCGACGTATGAAGTCGGCGTAAAAGGCTACTCGGACAGGCGAATAGCGGTGGTAAAATGAAGCGGATGAAAAATGTAGTATCGAATTCAGGAAGTGACGAATCGACGATTGCAAGCTGGTTCAAGATTTCGTGCTAGTTGCTCGGACAATAATCTTGGAAACGTTGACCGGTTTGAAACTTGATTTCACTCGTGCTACTGGATTCAGCTGATTAATGTTCTCGATTTTAGTTGGAGTAACGTGTTTACGAGTGGAGGTGGATGGTTAATTGTAATCGAGTAGTTTAATTTATAACGGAAATTAGTGAAAGTACAATACTTTTAATTGCTATTTTATTTCTATTTTAGACGCTCTGATTTTTTTGTTCTTGGCTACATTTTTGGGTAAAATTTTTGAAAATGGGGATTACTCGTTTTAAAGGATCTGGACACTTTTCAACGGAGAATTATTTGTTTGAAATGAGAGAGAATTTATGAGAGTGTTAAATGTGAAAGATAAATCTTATTCTTGTAAATAGGAATTTGTATGAAACCAGAGAAATAATCTTCGATTTTACATACACAACGAGAAGTTGCTTCAGAAATGAATGCAAAAATAATTTTACGATCCATCTACTTCCAACAACAAGAATAAATATGTTTTTCCAAGTTTATCGCATACTCATGTGTGCATAGTACATATTTTTCACTATGACCAGTAGATTCTCTGTGTAAAAACGGATATTTATTTTATTATCGTCGTGAAATCTCTGTAAACGTTCTATTGGCGTAAAGTATCAATTATTTCACAAGATATTCCAATTGCAACAAATTTGTTAGTTCTTACGTCTTCGTGTGAAACTAAATTTCGTATTTACATTTTTTAAAGAAGCTTTACGATTTACTGCCAATGTAGTATGCCAACACGAGCAAGAATCTCTTAGTATCTTTCAACAGTAGTGCTCGTATAAATGCTCGTATGTTAGAAAAAGCGATTAAAAGTTGCAAAATTGAGAAAATACTTGCAAATTTTATTCACTAACGAGTGTAACATATCTCGGAGCAATTAACTTAAAATGTCATTAACAGAAAGTTCGTATCGCTGTAATAACACGATTCCGCAATTACAAGCATCGCGTTGAACAGCTGATCGATAATTATACTCGAACAGAAAACCTAATTAACAACGTGTCAGACTCGTGGCAGGGATTCTGGTGAAGATGTGACAAAACTAGTTATGTCGGTAAGACAAATAATTACAATCCTAACTTTCGTTTTAATTAGTAAGACCGATGATTACAGAATGTAATTAATCTGTAAGTAGATTAGCTTTCGTTACCCGGTACAGCGCGGAAACAGTAAAATGGCTGACTGTTAGGTGCACAGACGGGAAAGAAACTAAACTAACTTAAATGAAATGAATTTTAAAGTAAATTAAATTAATTTCAAGTTAAATTAAATTTAAATTGAACTTAAACTAAAAAAAGGCACGCATTACGATTCAGTGTCTAACCTCTATAAAATTGTTATTCCAACGAGTGCAGTATATACGACCGCTTCTCCATACGGTCACCCAAGTCCCGGCACTCTGATTCGAACGAAAATATTGTGTATGATAACGTGATAGATCGAAGCGTGTGGTCGGCGACCTCCATCAATTTCTAGTTTCTTTCTGAAAATACATTTAGCGACGTGAGTCACCGCTTTCTACCGGAATGTTAACGGTAAGAGCACGCAGTATCATGGAAAGAACGCGGACTCGTCGGTTTCGATTGGCGTGCATGCTCCAGTAGCGACTTATTTTCAGTGATACATATTCATCGAAGAAGCTCGAGCACACCGTAAAACGAGCACGGAAGAAACGCATCTGCCTATAAATTAATTGCTTCTTGCTGCCTGATTCTCTTATCTTAATAGTTGCGAAGCCGTGGTACCTCGAGTGCTCGAACCGTTCTCTCTTTTCTTCTTCAGTACTTTTCGTGTGCTACAAGAATTTTTTATCCTTATCGGGAATTTTTCTTTTTGCTTTTTGTCGACCTTCTGACTCTTTGGAGGTCAAGTTCGTTAATTAGTATGGAAATGGAAAGGGAGGAAATTTTTTTTTTGGAAAATCAATTCTACAGAGGATATTGGTTTTTTAATTGACTGAATTATATTCTGCTGATTTCAAGAAAAGTTTGCGTAGAAAGAAGCTGCTATCAGAATTTCTTATCTCTATTGGAAACAATTTTTGCTTTCTTGTCGATCTTCTAATTTTTCAGAAGCTGAGTTGTTGATTTTAACGAAGGAAGGAAATTTTTTAGTTTGAGATTTAAATAAGGTATTCTGAGTTAATTAAATGTTTAAAAATCTCTATAGAAAGAAGTATGTTATTTAAAAAGGGAAACGTGTAAATTATATTCTTTTTGCAAAATTTTGTAGCGTTATTTATATTCTGAGAATAATTCTTGCGATGTAAATACGCGTTGATTTTAATATTTAAATATGATAGATTTCGTAAAAATGACATGTAGAAGAAATATTGCGGAATGGAGTTAATAGGAAATACTTGCACACAATTAAACTGCAATTGAGGACAGCGGCGTTGATACTGATAATATCTGAGTGCGTAAATGCATATTTTAAAGAGTTTCATAGGTTTTGAATTTAAAACGAGGTTCTGCTGCATAATCCGTATGAAAAACAGGCTAATAATAATTTATAAGTGATTTATAATTAAAATCAGTGTCTATGAATTAGCTTGTAACAGTTTCAAAATAATTGTCTTAATATCACTGGTAATAATTATTATTTAATAACTAAATCTTGCACCATAGAATTCAATAAAAAGAATGTTCAATCAAAACCAAAAGATACCAATTACTTTAGTTAAATAATTTCCTGAAATAGGTGAAAAACAGTTTTACCCACACAAATAGAAAAAGGACTAAAATTTAATCAACTAATAAAATAAATTTTCTAACCAAATTTCAGAAGCTAAACGTAAAAAGAATTGAATCGCTACATAAAATTCATAGAATCTCGCTATTCTAGCTTAAAATTGCCTTTTTAAGCCTGCTTAAAGCCCCAAAAGATTTGAAAATCCTTGCAATTGTCCTGCGGTGATTTATCAATTTTACCAAAACAGCTGAACATAAGTCAAAGCTAAATAGCAAAGAGTACCGATGTGAAAGACCTGCAACGATCGGTCGTCGTTCTTAGAGAACTAACCTGGTGCTTACTTGCAATTAGTATCCAGCAACCATAAGAAAATGGCGCGTTCACCCCGTCGTAATGCATTCGTTAATTGCAGCGAGACTAGGGACATGTGGCAATTAAGCGACAAATTAATTAGTCCTGTGGTGGCACGTTGCGCGTAGAATTTTGGTGGACGTGTGTAATGAGCCGTAACGATCGAAGCCACCGATGAAATTAGCGATCTTCGTTATTAGAGATCTTCACCAGTTCTTACGTCTGGTTTATCGGCTCGTTAAATTGACTTCTCTGAATTTCATTTCTACCGTAGAAACGGTGCAGCTGGACCAGAAATTATGTTGATCGAATGCGCTATGGGGTGAATAGAATTTGTCTGTTCGATCTGTTTTTCCCTCTTCTTTTCTTATTAATCTGTGGCTTGGTGTTGATAGTGGAATTAAGGGAATTGAGGTGTTTTCGGCTTTGTTTCAGATTGGTGACTATTTAATATAGTTTTCTGTTTAAGTATAGTTTAGAGTAGCAGTGTTTTGCTGTGGAATTAATTTTTCTACGTTTCGGGGTTTATAATTATTTATTTGACATTTTTTACGGTGAACAACTTTAGAAAAGTGGAAGATTTCTATATTTGAACTTCGAAGGCACGCCATTTTGTTAAATTCTGATTTAGGTAGCTAATTCTGGTATGTACGATAGAGATACTCATATCGATTGTAAATCTTTTCGATATTTTTCTCTTGGACGAGTCTGTGAACTGAAATCAATTCTCAATTCAGAATCAAAGGCACTAGTTTTGCCTCCAGTAAATGATATGATTAAACAAAGAATTAAAGAGCCACTTAAAAAATTATTTTGCACAATTCACAAGTGCCTTAATAAGTGAAAAAAGGTTCAACATTGTTATTCGTTATACACAGAAGAAAAAAAATCTTGAAAATTGCCCAAATTTTCAGCGTAATTATTAGAATGTCCCTTTAAATTTCCCAAAATAACGAACGTCTGCTGTAAGCTCGTGATCTTCAGGATCTTTATTATAATTGATAAAAAAGGACGTTCCGTGACCCATCATCGTTGGTGGTGTGAAAATCACGAGGCCAGAAAGGCCTCGAATATTCGTTACCGTGTTCGCCACTACGTCCCAGATATTTCCTGGTTAGAGCCACGTCGAACGCTTCGACGCACGATGCTTGTACACGTAGCGATCCCACGCTTGAAGATGTATATCTCTGTCTCGTTTGGTGGTTTCCCTTTGTTTTGGCTGGCATCGGCCAACTTCCTGCCGTTTTCTATTTCCCGGGCCACGCGTATTACGCAGCCTTCCTTCTTTTTCCTTTATCCTTTTTTTCTTCTTTCGCGCGGATACGCGCCCGAGTACGCGACCAAAGACATTGTGTACCACGGTGTTTCCCATGCCGAGCAGATTATTTACGACAGAAGGCCGTTTAATTTTCGTTAATTTTAACATTCGTGGAGCTGTATTTCCATCGATTTCAACTCTTGTGCTCTCTTCTGTTCGACTATACACTTGAACTGTTCGGGTCGAAGAAGACTCAATTAGGTTCCTCGAAAAATTGTTACACGCGAGGTCTGTGGGTCTTCTTTGAATGTAACTTGGAATGTAATGTTAAATGTAATGTTAACTTTTGCGACAATCTGTGTAATTTATTAGCAGAGGTGAAGTGCCAATTATCGTCAAGTTTCAGGTTCACTGTACTCTCGCGTCTCGACGTGACCCATATTCATTGGTGTAGGAAGGTTTGCTCGTCTGCGGGGATATTTTTAAACGTTAATAATTTAAAAACCAAGCCTCTGGCGTCGTTGGACTTTAAACATTTTTTCAGCCTTTCATGAATATTAATAAGAACGAACGAGCTTTGCGCCTGCCAGGTGCGAACGAAAAGTATTCGCGATCAAAGACAAGAATCTTCAAACCCAATTTTTTATCCTTCATTTGCATCTTACACTGGCTTCTAAAATCACGCCCTAAATTTTCTCGGAGAAGTAGCAAAAAAACACTTACTCGAGGCATTCAGAGGAACATTATCCTTCCTTTTCACTCCGTTTTTCTCGAATCAATGGATGCAACAATGTTGTCCAGGAATGATCCAAGAATCGTCAACCCTTTGTCGAACGAATTACGTTTCAACACTTCATTTTCTCGTTCACATCAGGGGGCCAGAAGAAAATTTTCATTACTCTAACCATTAGTATTATATTATGCTTTATTGTCAAGTAATGTCTAGCTAGCTATCGGCGATATTCATTTTATTCGAATTATCCCAAACGTTCGAGGTCCTGCGGTCACCCAAGGCGAAACGATCTCCGGTCACAGTGAACGTGTTAACGCGATCGCAATTCCGCTAAAAACGAAGGATCGCGTGGTGAACCGCTTCGTTACGATCCATAATAGCGCGTGAAGATTATTCGTGCAGGCGCGTGGACGGCCGCAGAATGTGCGCGAGGAAAGGAGTTACGCTCCTACCTAATGGCCCGGATTAGATAACTTGTCTCCTTCGCGCCTGTGTATCAAACGGCGAAGAGAAAACGGCAGGGACGACGACGGCGAATAACTTGGCCACAGGCCAACAGCCTGGCGCGTGGGCCAGAACCGGTGACGTAAAAACCGAGCTTCTGGCGCGATATTCGACCGACAGGATTCCGTAATGGTCCCTCAAGGAATGGCGGTCATTACCGTTTAACAACGCGCAATCTCCTGTTTTTCTTTTCCTTTCTCTTTGTTACGCCAGATAGAACGCGGCTCCTTTGGCCACGTCCTTTGGTCAACCCTTTTGTATTGGACAGCCGATAGTATGGTGAATGTAGCTGTTACACTGTAGCTAATGACAGGTTGGGTCTGATGTTGCAGCAGGGAAGAAGAGGTTTCTGGATGGGCTGAGAGAAATTGTTCGGTATGCCGGGGAAGTGTTAGAGCACGTTTTGGAATTGGAATTGTCGGCTCGACATGATGTGGTTTTAATTGGTCACGATCATACTTGAGGAATATTAGAGGTGCAGTGTGGTAGGTTTTTTAATTGAGAGTACTAACATGCAATTTTTATTTGGGTATTGTTGTCTCGTATTGATGAAATTTCACGATCGATATTTGTGCAGTAATAAAAGTACGTGGTATGTGTACCATTAATTAATAGTTTCTTTCCGTTTCATAATTTTGTTAGAGGAAAATGGAAAAGTATGTTACATTTTCAATATTACTTATTGCTACTAAGAGTTTTACTCTGTTATTTGAAAATAAGTGCAATTAAATTACAGTATTAAATTACATGATATGTGTCACTAATTAATAAGTGCCTTCCATTTCATAATTTTGTTGCATAAAAATGAGAAAGTGCATGTTACATTTATTGTTAGTAAGAATGTTACTTGCTGTTTGAAAATTAATTTTAAATTCTAGACACGAAAATAATATTATTAGTAAATTTGACTCGAGAGTTTATAAATTTACATTACCAAGTACACTTTTACTTGGGAACATTTACAGCTTGATGCTTAAATTGTACGAGTTTACCGAATAAGATCTGTATTGCTTAAAAAATGTTGTGTACTACGTAACTGTTGCAACTTCCTTTCTCAACTTGACCGAATTTAATCAGAAAATTTATACACCGATGTTGCGATCAGCATGTACCAAATCAATTCTACACGTCCTGACCATCCAGCTACCTCCGGAATATCACCTCTTTCTTAACCCTGATCTTCGATTAGAAACTGTTACCGTTATCCGACATTAGAAATTTTTTCACCGTTTTATTTTTCAGCCTCGAACGAAAGAACTCCTGTCGTCTTTTGGCCGTAATGGTCCGCCGAACACAGTATACGGTTTCTGAAGGGATCAGGGAGGTCATTAATATCCAGAGGGTTCACTGCCCTGGAACACGGGCCCGCAACTTCCTCTATAAGCGATATAGTCCTCGAAAAAATTAGGAGAACGCTTACCTGTCCCACTGTAAAAACCGATCCTCTAACTCTTTTCAACGAAACGCGCGAGCCAACGTATCTTGATCACTGAGATCCAGATTTTCTTTGAATCTCTCGTAACAAATAATGTTTCAGTTTGAAGAACTATGTCAGGTAGAAGATATGGATTTTTTGCTCTTCTAACGTGGGTTTCTTTAACACGTTAAGCGCCATGTCAGTCACCGATGACTGACGCGGCCTGAGAAGGCATAGCGTCAGTCGCCGGTGACCGACAGTATACTTTTCGTTAGTCGTCTTCTGTTTATAGTTCGCATGGCCCACTTGACGGCCAAGTGTGTTCTGAACGGTAAGCAAAACAGGCTGGGCGTTTAACGTGTTAAGAATCTTTTTGAAAAGGGCCTTCTAGAAGCGGTTAGCTAAATGTATTCGTGAAGAGCGTTTGGAAGGTTAGGTTAGTACGTCGTCGTTAGGAAGATCTGGATTTTCTTTGAACTACTCACAATGAATAACTAAAAAATAATCACTCACCGGTCACAACAGATCGTCTAATACTGGTCTGCCCAAAGTATAGCTTCCTCCGCGACAAATACAAACTGGAACCCTCTCTTAACACTAGGTTTAGGGGTATTTCTTATTACCTATCTCTGCGGACACGCGTCGAATTGACGAAACCGCAGATTTTCTTTAAAAAACGTTGCGGATACAGTGGATTCCGGTTAATTGGGACCTTAATACGTGTGATAAGTACGTGTTTATTTACTTATTGTTCGCTTTGTTTGCATGCTTAAACACCGAATATTACGTATATACGTTTTTCGATCAATCGTTTTTGGCTTTATTTTTCACGTTGCTCAGATTTTGCCCGTTGAAATTCGCTTCTTTGGGACAAATCAGTCCCAGTGTGTCCCACTTAACCGGAATCCACTGTATTACACGCTATTAACTTATAAATGAAACTGTGTGATATTACATATTCATATAAAATTTGTAACAAGCATAAGTGGTAGGTTTCTGTAATTTTCCTTGTGAAACTCCAAGTGCGTCAAAATGTCGCGTCCCATGAAATCTGAACGACAACGAACTCCTTAAATAACTTACTTGGCTCGGTAAAATAAACAAAGCTGACCGACGAAACATAGCGAAACAACACAGACTGTTCAAGCCTCGCTGATAACTTGGAAACAAGGAGAGAGAAAAAAAATGGTTTCAGTTTGATAGAATGTTTACATTTTTTTCGAACTGTTTAAGAATGCTTCTTAAAAGGCCTTTTAGAAACGCCTAGGCAAACGTATTCATACGGTTGAACGTTATTAGAACATCGTATGCTGTGTGTAAGTTAAAGTGTACACGTTTAGACGATATTTTTCGAAACGTTCTATTACTCCCTCGGGGGAAGATTTATTGGTTAGGATACATCGTGGAACAATACTGGTCCGCCATCGTAAAATAATGTACCGTCTAACAACGTAATATACCGTTCCCGTTGTGGTACTGAAATCGAAAGGTGTAATTTTCGAGCGAATCGCGAAGAACAATGATCTGAGGCCGAGGAATAGAAAGAATTTCACGTTAGAAATTCGTCCACGGAAGAGATTTCCACTTGTGATGCCCGGTTTGCTCCATTTCCTCGAAACTAGGAGCAGATATTGGGTTATCGTTGAATTAAAACACTTCAGGATCGTCGTTGCGTGAAACAGAACTGTATTTGACGGAGATCTTTGACGATACGTGACGTGCGCGTGGTAGAATGGAGAATGAACGCGGAAATGGAGAAAATAGGGTGATTTAAGGATTTTGGGAAGATGGACTTTGGGTTGTGACTATGCAGGAGAGTTGGAAGGTGAAGAGTCCGGTATGAGTAATGGTGAAACTGGGTGACTCGTTGTGAATACAGATAAACTGAGGACTAAGAAGGAAAATATTTGAGGGTGTAACAGTCTGTCATTTTTGACGGTATTTTCTGTGAATAAAGTGTGTAAATAAGTGTCGAATTACGTTTTTATGTAAAAACTGTATCTGTTGTTATAACAGTGTTAGGCGGTAAAATCAGCTTTGCCTATTTTCTCTTCCGTTATGCATAGACAAAGAAGCAATTGTTTTCGTCGAAAGACAAAGGCGACGCTGTCCTTCCCCTATCGCAAAGCTTTCTATGGAAAATCTTGGTAACTTATGAAGTCACAGTCGAATATAATTAAATCGTGTTTAATTATAACTCATTTGTTAGAAGCATTGCGTAAAATTGGACAGTGGTGGTAAGATAAGTAACAGTTCGCACTTTGGAACATTGGTGCAAATAAGGAATGATTAAACGACGAGAGGAGGGAAAATAGTTTTCGTAAAATAACACTCGAATGTGAAAAAGTGCTAAAATTTAAATTAACTTTAAATTTTTAACACAACTTTTGTTAAATTTAAATTGTTACAAACTCTACTACCACGCGAAAGCTTATTAACGTATTAAATGGCAAGTCGATGTTTTAAAAATGAATAAATTGATATTTACAGCAATTTTTACTGTTTTCAGTTTACACCTTGAGTTACTTCCGATTTTCTCATTGATTTCGCTTTAATGCTATAAGTATTACTAAACAATTTAAGTTACTCTGAAAAATTACAGCATCAAAAATTTCTCTAAACGAGCTTAGACTCATTAATCTCCATTTCCCAGAATTGTCTTACTTCTCAAAACTTTTAGCACTCGTTTCCAAATTTCTCTAAACGAACTTAAACTTATTAATCCCCATTTTCTAGAATTGTCTTACTTCTCAAAACTCATAGCACTCATTTCCAAATTTTTCTAAACGAACTTAAACTTATTAATCTCCATTTTCCAGAATTGTCTTACTTCTCAAAACTCTTAGCACTCGTTTCCAAATTTCTCTAAACGAACTTAAACTTATTAATCCCCATTTTCCAGAATTGTCTTACTTCTCAAAACTCATAGCTCTCGTTTCCAAATTTCTCTAAATGAACTTAAACTTATTAATCCCCATTTTCCAGAATTGTCATACTTCTAAAAACTCACAGCCCGCAATTCCAAAATTTCTCTGAACAAACTTAGACTTATTAATTTCCATTTTCCAGAATTGTCGTGCTTCTCAAAACTCACAGCCCGCAATTCCAAATTTACCCTCACCAATGCAGATATCTCACAAACAACCTCAATGTCCCGCTTTTCCCCGTGAAAAATATCACATCCACGTAACAACCATAACTCGCCGTCCTCCTCGCTCATTTTCTATTCCCCAGCATTCCATCGAACTCTGCTCGATCCCGAAATCGTTACACTCCGATACATAAAACATGAATTTGGATGCCGCGCGGCTGCATCATTAGTTCGTCATCCGGCACAGCATCGATGATTCCCGTACTCGTTATTGGCCGGCGCGCATCTTCCGTTGCCTCGGTTCCCGGCTGTCCCCGATAATTGACGACTTTATGCCGAATATAAACACCGTCCCGATATCGGTGGTCCCGTTCATTCTCCTCTGCATTATCCTCTCTCGGCCTCTGTCTCCGCGTGGGCGCATCCGTTACGTTGTGCAATCTCGAAACTGCACGGTAGATAATGCATCTGCCGATAAGCGGGGCCACGGTGTATGCATGCTTGGCCTCTGGCGAAAAAATCCCATCGATAGATCGCGGTTGGTTCGCCACGGTGAAATCGTGTGGGGCTCGTTACAAGGAACCTCGTTCGTAGTCGGATTAACTTTCTGCCTTTTGTGCGCGCAGCTTTTGTACTGTTTGAATAATTGAACAAGGTAGACTGTTTAACGGGAACCGAAAATAGCTGTTTCGAGGATTAAGCGAGGGTAAAGAGAGTTCAGATTGGGGATGCTTAGAGTATGTGTGGCACATATGTACTTTTAGGCGAATTTGTTTCTTCGACACGCGTCACTTCGTGGATAACGATAATGGTGGGTGTAATTTTCTCTCGTGTGACGAGTGAACATTGTTTTGAGGTAATAGAGGGAACTGAACGGTATTCGTAATCATGATCAATCGTAATCGTGTTAATTTGTTGTTTGCAGTTTCTAGTGTGTGGGTAGAGTTATCAGATAGTGTTTCGCGTTTATTTGAGTCCACGTGTCACAGTTTGTCAATTTTTTTTATTTATTCTACTATCGATTCACACAAAATTAATTCGCTATGTTCTTCGCACAGTGAATTAATTTTGTGCGAGTAGTTAAGAAGGTAAATGTAGTTGATCGAGTGATTTTTATGCGTTTGTAGTAAATTTAAAGGTGGAAAATTGCACAGAATTCAAGTAATGTGAAAAATATACGAAATATCCAAATTATAGTGCTTTCTATACCTACCTGGTGGATGAAATAATTTTCTACCAAAGTTTTACCCTTTCTACTGCGATATATTCTCGAAAATATGAATTTGCATAAAAATGCGCAGTCTAGTAACGATAATAGGATAAATGAAAAAATAAGGAAATCGACGAACTGTGATATGCAAAACATAACCGTGTAAAACGAAATTGACATAGTCAACGTTTCATTGTTCGTTGAACTCTTGATTCTTAAAACAAACCGATAGGAAACGATCACCGATGAATTACGATGTGCCATTGCACCTCCATCGCACAGCACTTTAGGAATTAAAAATTTCAAAACTCCTGGATAGGACGAAATACAGCAGAAACCGCTATAATATACGTCGGAACGATGATAAACGTTGAAAGATAACGGAATTCTATGTAACGCAGTATTGCACTCATCTGCGTGGTTGAATGTTCAACGACGTCGAATGAAAACCCAATAAAACATGCTCCGTGTGTACGAAGTATGTATTCACCCCGCGGCTAGAAGGAAAAACTCCATGAGAACATGTTTTCGTATTACCCACTTTCCACTCATTATCATTTTTCGATTACTCTGCCCCCGGGGTCCTGGTGAACAATTCAATTTGCCAACGTTTAATCCGATCAGTCGCATGACCGATTAAATTAGCGACTCGCCTAAAATGATAAAGTGTTTGCCGTGGAAAGGCGATCTTCGTGATCGAGACAAAGTGGATCAGAATGGAGAATGATTCTGCAAATTTCCGTAGCAAAATATTATTACTCATGGGTACTTGAGCAGATCCCAACTCATTTTTAATACACCATTCCTTTCTACTGTGATACAAATACTTTAAATACCCTAAATTAAATACCGAATAGTTGAAATTTTCATTGAGGAAATAGTCGTATTCTAGAGAATTAAGTTTATCATTCGCAATAATTTGCAGCGAAATAAAAGAAGAGGCATAGGCACTTGCAAGTTACTCTAAGAAACGTACAAATCTCGAAGAATGATCCACCTAACTCTGTAAATCAAAAGAACCGTCGTTACTCAATCTCAACGTGAAATATGTAGAATGCGTTCGCTAAACGCTCCCCGTTTTCTCTGAAATACTTTCAATTCGACGTATCATAAACGACCGGATGCAAAATCGCGGCCGTCGTAAATTCGAATCTTCGATCTCTGTCGCGAACCGGGCATGAAGCTATTAAAACGAAAGCGCTTTTAGATCTCTCGTTAGACGAGTTTCGACTTATTGTTAGCTCCGACGTGACGACCAGCTAGTTGCGGCCCCTTTTACCTGCACGCTTTTCGTGTATCACTCGGCCAAGCGACGAGAAGTTTTCCAAGTGACACGTATAGAAACGTGTCATCTTATATACAGAGTGTCCTAGTAATGATGGTACAATCGAGAAGGGAGTGATTCTGTATGAAAATATATGGGTCCGAAATATTGGGTCCAGAAGGACTCAAAGGTCTCTCTTGGGTCAAAAAAGACCCAAAGATCTCTCTTGGGTCAAAAAAGACTGAAAGATTTTAAGTGAGTAGTCGAACGGAAGAAAGCACTAAATTTAAATATTTATAATTTAAGCAACAGTACAGAGATTTGGGTCTTTTTTGACCCAAAGATCTTTCTTGGGTCAAAAAAGACCGAAAGACCTTCCATGTAACAATTTTCGTACCCAGCGCGCCATATAAACCTAGAAAATAAGCTTTCAACATAACGTTAAAGAAACATAAACTTGACAACAGTCAAAATAATGGAAAATATAAGAAAGCTATGCGATGGGTCAAAAAAGACCCGAACACCGCACTAGAATCAAATCTACCTAAACTCCAAACTTCTGCTAAAGCATAAATTCTAAAATAGAAGATCTGCAAAGAAAATTTCTAAAACTCCAACCATAAGAAACGAACAACACTTGATCTTCACAAAAGAATCTTACTTCTGGATCCTCGAGCCGTAAAAACTCAAACGATCAACAAGCACGGTCGTCGGAGAAAAGGGTCGTAAAGGGAGGAAACATCGGCACTGTGCCCGACTGGAAGCAGTTGTTAATGTGACGTGATTGTTCGTGGTAAAAAGCTTTCACGAGGCTGGCTACACGTCGAGGTGCAATGGTACAACGACGATCTATGCGCGAACCTGCGGCGCTGCATCGGCCACGAGTAGTATCTCAGACCAGACTGGACCAGTCTCGACTATTATAGCAATAGAAGATGAAGCGGCGACTGGATATACTGACCCAGTGTTTCGAACCGAACGAAGTCTGGTGCAACGAAGCGCATGCAACTTGATGCAACGAAGCGCGCGCGTGCAACTCGATGCATCTTCGTGCATCGAGATAAATTCGCTTGTGACGACCGACAGGGACGTTACTCGATGCACCAGGTATGCTGACAATAAGAACAAATGTGACCGGTGCGTAGAGTAGTTGACCTCGCGAGCACGCCACGAGTACGCTTCCATGGAAATTTAAGATGAATTGAGGCGAGATTTCACTTAGTTCTTGTTTTCTGGAACTTTGAAAGGATCTGCCGAATTTTATTCTGTTTGGCGTATATGGACCGGAAAAATTTATTGTTGCACTTGTAAATGTGGGAATTTGGGGCTAGAATTTGCTGCTGGGTCAGAATAGACCCATTAGCGATTTTTTAAGTGTGAATTTTTATGAAAATACTTATGCGATTGGAAAATTAGGTTTGTATCGATACTAATAGAAGTGTATACGCAGAAAATAAAGTTGGAAAGTTATAAACGATGATACTTACCAGTGTCGAATATTTACTTTTTTGGTAAGAGTTGTTGACGGGTCATTTTTGACCCAGCTGCTAGTTCTAGTCTTAAATTCGTATATTTATAAGTATAACGATAAATTTTTCCAGTTTATGTCACAGAGAATAAAATTCGATAAATCTGTTCTACGTTCTCGTGCTAAAAATTCGTTTTTTATGAAGTTATTTAGAATGAAAGGGAATGAATGTTTATTGTTTACATTGGTAACGGTGCAGGAAATTTCGAGCCAGAATGATTACCTCTACCTTTGGAAATTCTTCGAATTTAGTATCAAAGCACGTGCTTGGTGCTTAACCATTGAGAAAATGACTACAAATGATTTACAAATGAGAAAAACTTGAATAAATCTAATTTGATGGAGTTGTTTCCGGAAAATGGGAGTTAAAGTTATTTGAATTCTTTCATTTTCACTATGCGGTCTTTTAATTTTAGTTAGTTAGGCTGTACCTACTAGACGATAAACTGCGAACTGAACAGATGTATCTTGTTTTCGATATTAACATAGCGTTAGACCACATGAATAATGATTCATAGGAAACGAGTCAAACTGACTTGAGCAATCGAGTTAGAGGCGAGTATACTCGTCCAATGCAGCTGAAAGGTTAAGTGAATCAGATGGAAGCGGTATAATGAGGCGACATTATCTCTAATAATGTTATATAATTTTACTAAAAAGTTGGGGAATGAATTTCACCCTTCACTGCTACGTTAGAAAATCATTAAACTAATTAAATAATTAAATTGCTGAAATTTCAACCAGGGAGTTCGAATAGAATATTCAATCCATTTCACGATGTCAACCATCGAAATCTCTCACAATCGAACCAAATCTCTGTTGTCATTTTCACGTGTTTCACCAACACTGATCACGATTCGTGGTCAATCGTGGCCTATTAGTTCCTCTTTGTCACACTGACACGTTAATTCTCTGATATTCTAATCTTCGTCCGTTCCCATAATTACGACCTAATGATATGTGACAATTCGTAGCAAGCTGAAGATTGTGCGCTGTTTTTGAAGATATGAGCTGAAATATGCCAAGGTCCTAGCTCGATACTATTTGTCTACGGTTTGGTTTGTCTCTTTGCGGGTATAGTGGTCTATAATGCCATAAAATGTCTCAGAAATGAACTTTCTTGCGATCAGACGTAGTCAGAAACGTCTTCTGTATTAAAAATCGAGAGTGCAATTTATTGTATCTTGTCATCTCCTGTTAATTCTCAGAACTATTTACTAGAAGAATAATTTTCACAAACGGAATATCATTATTTATCGTTAATTTTTGAAAATACAAACTCTCCATTCATCCATTCCACCTTACATTTAAATTATATATGTACTGACGTGTTACATATGCCTAACTTCAATTACACTTGGCATCTATCTTTGGATAACATTTGAAACGACGATTGCACGTGACAACGATTCGTCTTCTTTTATTTTTTTTTTTTTCAAGCGTGCATCCGATTGGTTACGCAGGAAACCTGAAAATAAATCTCGGAAACTGAAATGTCAAAGTGCTACCGAGAGGCTAGCCAGTCAGCTGATTGTCTGCTTAACGACGCCGTTACAACAATAGCGGTCCTTTGCGTCACCGAGAAATCACTCCGCGTCGATTCTCATACGCTAATGGCTATTGCAATCGCCTCGTAGCTGCGTGTATTAACCATGTTATTTTCGTCTCCGCGGAGAGATTGATCGCGTCTCCGGAGATTTAGAGAAGGAAGTTCGATGGAACCAGAGCTGATTATGGTAATTTCATTGTCGCTCCGAGCGAACGGTCGGGGGATTTTTAGGTAATCGGAGGTTTAAGAGCAAATGAGGGAAGTTTAGAGAGTAACTACGTCGCTTAAATATTCAACTGTATTTTGAGAATACACCTATCCCCCGATTTCACTTTTACACGGTTTTCAAAATAACGGCTTTTCAGAAATATAAACTGTTAATAAAAATTGTGTACCGTTCGTTTGTTAACACTGGCATTAAACCAAAAAATGAACAGAATTTCCCCCTTTTTTGCACACAAAAAGCATTCGTATTGTAACGTAAAGTTTGCCGCCGCCGCGGATCTTTCATTGGCGACCGGCTATTTTCGCCTTCATCGATCGCTCGCTCGAAACTAAACCCTGACCCTGAATATTTTCTGTTTTTCATTTTTATTTTATTTTTATTTTACATTTAAAATAATGAGTTTAATTAAATCACTGACTAAATTATGCGCATTTTCTTTTTTCCCCGATTTACACGGTTTTTCATACAAAAAGCCATGATTTCGATTTACACGTGTCTGGTGTAGTGTAATAAAAGATGTAAAATTACACTTACCATTTGCCATTTTGCAGGCAACTTTTGAATCGTCCTTTCAAAAAAGTTCTTATCTTTTGGGTTAAAAAACTGATCTAGTGTTAACTTGAAGCGATCCGTATTTTTGAAGTCTCTGCCATTTGATAAGTTTTGTAGCGAACGAAACAGATGGTAGGCCCCAATGGCCAGGAAAATATGGTAGTTGTGGTATTAATTTTCAGTTCTATCGTCTAATTTCTTCTACTGTTTGCATTTTCAAATCTAATCATTCAGAAACATAGTATGGACCAGTGGAAAAATATTATCCTTTGATGCTCCGCATTTTCAAACGTGCTACACAAATTTCACCAAACCGACTTCTACAGATTTGAAATTTAAAAAATTTGTGCACGAAGATGGAACCAAAACAAGAAGCGACATTACTTATGAAGTGACCCAAAACCTCGACATCCAGAAGGATACATTTTCGATTTCCCTTTTAACCATCGCCATCAATTTCCGCTCCCCTTTAAACACCGCGTACGAGCCAAATTGCGATACCGCTCCGAGCGAGTTGACTTACCCAAGGATAATTTCTATCCCTCGAGACGTGATAGATGATAGATCTTCCATTGCTATAAAATCTCGTATTCAATGAACGCGGCCGGGATATGGCACACGGCCGTGAATGCGCCTTAATGACGTCGTCGTGGCGCGGGTTGCCACATCACGAGCGAAAACACGCGAGTAACGGCTTAATCAGTTTCACCGCTCAAAAACTGCAACTGAACTCGCGGCGGACCCTCCGGTCGTCATTTCGCAATTCCATTCCCCTATTCAACCAAGTCGATGTTGCGTTGCTTGTGTTCAGGAAGCCGTGTGAATTCGTTTAATCATTTTTCTTCATCCTTCGCCGCGGTGGTTTCGTGTAAATTTATTTATTTGCTAATTTCTGGTTAGGCTAACTGTGCGACGATAGATATGGAGGCACGGGTTTGGATTTCGCAGTGACAAAATTCTAGATGATAGTTGACACTGGAATAATTAAATTTGTCGGAACGACGGATTTCAGATTTCTTACTTTAAATTGCAGCAAATTATCAAGATGCTTTTGTCGCTAATTTTTTCATTAATTTATACAACAATTCATAAACTTGTACAAAAGCTATAAAATGTGACAAAGCACTGATTGTTTACGAGAAAAATGGTTGCAAACATGATAAGGATGCATGCGTCGATCTAAACACTAATGTGCGCCACGCTATACAGTTTATTGCTTAAATGATCTTGTGACCTTTATATAGCTTGCACTTGTAACAAGTGTTTCACAGCCTCCATAAATATGTCGGAGTTTCTTCGAACCGTGCTAATAGATAAACGTAAGACATACCTTTTCATACAGTCGTAATAACATTCGACAAACTGCAGTATAATTTACGCATCGTATTAGTTGCAGCTTTTGAATGTTGGCGTTTGCTGAAACATTGTACATGGGTTCGTGAAATATGCCGACGTAAAGAGCAGGGACTTCCCATATCTCGAAATATTAATCTTCACTAACTTGAGATGTTAAAAATATTTTTCTGTAACCTTCAAGTTAAAGTGGAGGAAGAAGTATTTTTTCGAGAAGGCACGTTTGTTGAAATAGTTAATTAAAACTACAGGGAGTTAATTTTTGTTCAGTTTGAAAGTGAGTTTCATATTAGATATTAAATAGTCATTAAAAATTAAAAAATCATAAAATACATTATATGTTAGCGTAGGGATTTTATGGAAGCTTCTGAGAGTGGCTAGCCTGACGCAGCTCTGATTTCGATATTTCCAAGTGTAAGTAGGTTAAGTTATTTAGAGGGATTTGGCCACGAATTAGGGAAGATGAAGATGTCACCTTTTGGTTCATAAAAGGACTGTGACAAACCTTTATGGGGTTTTCTGCAACTTTTCCCCTATAACCAAACCAGTGTTCTCTCCTCTACTTTAAGTTGGCAACACCTGTACTTCATACTTGCTATTTGTCCGGTGAGAGGGCGCAAGTTCTCAGGCACGGGTAAAAACTTATAGAAGAAAGTAGAAAAAAGAATCTCTAGGGACTTATCTTCGTCACCAAAAACGTTCCAAATTTCTGACCTATATTACACTACTCGATGGAGTCTATCTTTCACTAAACAATTCCTTAGTAACCGCTTTTCTCAAATAAATATAAGTAATAGTCTATTTTCAGAGAATACCATTACGAAAATTCTTTAAAAAAGAATTTGTCAATTAATGCCTCCCACATTTGTTTCTTATTCATTATGAACGGAGGCTATTTAGCAGTTCTTTGAGTCCTAGAATCTGAGTTTTGATATTTTTTTTTAAATAAAAAGCTACCTTATAATGAGCTGCCATTTAAAACCTTACCAAACTTAACGCACAAATTTAATAGTTACAATTGACGTTACTTCAAATTTTTTATTATCAACGTTTTTATACTCCATTCCACTGTTTTCTTCGCCATACTCGTTAGCTCGAAGGAAGACTCGAGAATTGGTTGGTGCTTGCTAAGATCGCCTCCGCCAATATACCCGCAGAAACACGAGACTCTCGTGGCCACGTTATATTTATACGTTGCCCTACGACCCTGGGTTTCGACAGCGATGGCAAAAAGTGTTAATTCCTCTGGCCAGTGGAGCGATATCGAGACACGTCGAGCTGCTCTTAACCAACTATCGCGACTTTAATGCACGTCGATAGTTGTGGACCCTCTTTGATCGCCTCGATCAGACGTGTCTCGATTAAGATACACCGATTAATTCAGTTATCACAGCGGAAACAGCTAATACGTACCAAGAGAATGGTTACAAATAAAAAAAAGTTAGCGATTATACCCCCCTCGACTGTTATCGTTATTTGCTTGTTCCTTTTTTTCTTCTTTTTGTACCTCTCGAGGTAAGTTGTAGCATTTTTCCGTGGAAAAATTATTAAGCCAACGTAGAAACGGTCTGGGAGTTCCTGTGTTTGTGTGAAACAACGGCCGTGTGAACGCGTAATTTATATGTAATAGCCGATACGTTCTTGTTCGTGAAATATTGTCCAGATCTGAGCGTTTTTTATTAGATAAGGAACGAACGTGTTCGGTTCACTTTTCCAGGTATAATAATCTCGCGGTTTTATGGTAATTTGAATTTACTCTCCAGCTGAGGTTAGAACGTTTGTTTAATGTGAGCACGTGATAAATATTGTTTAACGTGAATATGCTCGATAAGAAAATTACAGAAGAAACAACGTTCGTAACTTTTCGCAGGATTTTTTTCTTGTAACGGTAATCTCGATCTGTGTGCGAATTTTTGAAGATCGAACTAGCATATTTTAACACGTATACAGGTACACACGTCGACGTTTCCTTTCGCGAGCGTGCGAGGAACGTGTGCAAAAGCGAGAAACGGCAGGCCGCCACGACTTGCCTCTTACGAGACGACGACACTTTTTGCGGCCGGTCATTAACTACATTGTGGCCAGTTTTCGATGCACGCGAGGGAAAGTCTCGCTTTGAGGAATCCCGGGAGCGGTACACTGGAATCGTAAATCGAAGAAGTCTTGGAATAGTTCGCGGCTGCGACTTTCTCGTACGCGCGTCTTCAGATCCTATTTCCCAGATAGCCAACAGCGTCGGCCTGGTAGACCAGCGTCGATTCGCCGCTTTTTTCCGCGTATGGACGCTGAATTTCATCGACCGAATAGCGTGACCCAGTTTACAGGCTGCGAAGCGTAAGAACGGCGACAGAAAACGTGCAACAGCTTTTTTTCGCGCTGCGTCGAGCTGACTTTAAGGAGCAATTACGCCCTGACTGTTCTGTTCAATTATACAGGGTGTTTAGCTGTTTTTCTGGGTGAAAATTTGAGGGGTGATTGTATGAGGCGAAATAAGAGGAAAGTGAAGAATGGAAAAATTGCGTTTGAGGCTTCGTTTTCTAGATATTACGGTTTGGAAATATCCCCGTAATCGAGCAACCCTTCCTACATTAACGAATATAGGGCATGTTGAGGTGCAGAGGGTACAGTGGTTATTGAAATCAACGATACATGGCTGGAAGTCGGCCTCGTATAGGCCAGTGGCATAAATTGTGAAATATAAAAAGATCGTTGAACTAACAAGGGAAGAATATGAATTGTCTGACTTCTTAATTTCAGTAAAATATTAAGCGTAGATACTTAACCCTTTCATTTTTATTGACGCCTGTAGGCTTTGAAAATTAGCTTACACTGTGCCTTTTGCGCTTTTTGACACACTTTCACCTTAATTTAACAAAAGAAATTTAAAAACAACGAATTTTCAATTATAATTTTGAGGTTTTAACAAATTTTAATATTGTAATTTCAACAAATTCTAACTTTCAAATCCTCGAAAAATTGTGAAACGTCGAAACGAAAGATTTTGCGGCCGCGATTAAGCATCTATCGTCTGTCACGCGAGTTACGTACTGAAATCTGCCGCAGCGAAAGGGTTAATAACTTTGAAATATCAACAATAAACGATACGTACTTAGTTAATATGTTATAACGTATAACTCACGTTGAGACGTTTGCGTGGTGCGGTGGTTTAAGCAACGTCGTTCAACCTGCCATCGTGAGTGTTAAATTTGATTACCAAATCTGATGGGGTCGATTTATCGGTTGACCGCCTTCCGCTACGCACGATATGCGGCATAATTCAACTGCCACCCTCGTACAGCTGCTTAATTGTGTAATCGATTTCGTTCGACACACTAATTCATACGCACGTCGTGACAGTACACTTTCTTGGTCATCGTTGACTGGAACGGGACACGTTCCATTGCCCCTTTAATATCGTTATCTTGATGTACGATAGAGATATGGTTCTTCAATTAGAGTAGATATATGTGCAGCAGATCCGTCGACGATAAATTAATTTTTACAACGCAGAAGTTTCCCTTTGTAGAAATGAAAATCTCATTCGAATTTCTTCGTTCCACTTGATTTTGTATTATAAGAATTTTATTAATTGTATGTAAGGAATGCCTTTTTCGAAATACAGTAAATTCTCTACAAGAGTCAGTAAGTTTGGATTCTACAAGTGACAGTATAGATGGTCCTACGCCTAGGTCTGCGTCATTGCTGCGCCCATGTTATCTCGCTCGCAGTCAGTCAAGCGTGTAACGCTACACCAGGCGGTTTCCTTTACGAGATTTCACGGCTCGACAAATCATAATAGAAAAAGATAATTTCTTTAATTTTCCTTTTTTTCATCTGGAATTTTTTTTAACATGTTGGTGAGATTTTTCTGATGAAAATGATATCAAACACGATATAATTTGAACAACATTTACTTATTAACACGTTCACTGTCTGGTATTTAAAACGTAGTCCCTGACTCTACAAGTGTCAGGTTTAGGTTCCTTGCGGACTGACACTTGTGGAGAAT
>NW_017100254.1:4241482-4260157 GCF_001263275.1 Habropoda laboriosa | reverse complement strand
CCTACCTCCACGTAAAAAAAATGTAGGACCGATTCTACAAGTGTCAGTCAAGCGGCAGGCCAATTCTCCACCTGGCAGTCAAACGGTAGGCCGACTCTGTGTAATGTAAAACAGGACGTCTGTTTTATCTCAATACAGAGAAATATCTGGCGTGACATTGGACGTGTTAATAAGTAAATGTTGTTCAAATTATGTCGTGTTTTGTCATTTTCATCAGAAAAATCTCATCAATATGTTAAGAAAAAGTTCGGGATAAAAAAACGTAAAATTAAAAAAGTTAATATCTAAATTGCTTGGTTGCCTTGACACGTGTTTCATGTTTATCTTTTATTCGCTCTCCTTGTCTACGTTCGGCAAACTACAAAGGCGGGCGCGAGGCTCGAAAACGTAGTCCCTGACTCTACGAGTGTCAGGTTTAGCTTCCTTGCGGTCTGACACTTGTGGAGAATGTACTGTAGTTTGGGAAATCACGATGGATTTTTTCTGATTTCAGGCGAAGACATCGAGTACAATTATCAAGATGAACTGAGAGACCTGCGATTCATGGTGCTTCAGGGTATTTATCCAAAAATTTATTGTTTATTCCTAATCTACACAGATTATCAGTTTTATTTATTAAAGAATCTTTGCGAATTTTAAATTAGCTTTAATACACTTTGTAAAGTGTTCTTTGACATTTCTTGCAAATGGTGCATTAAGTATCTTTTTGATACGTTTTTCATGTGAAACTTCACAAAATCTAAACTTTCAGATTTTTTTGTTATATTTCATTTTTATTCGCAATACTCATCAGGAAGAGTTGCCTTATTCTTAAACACCGTAAATCATTACAGCCATTTTCATTGAAATCCAAATTAACGCAATTTCGAAATAACTCTTTTCTACCATTAAAACAAAATTCTTCTTTAACTGAAATCAATTCGGTTAGATGGAAAACTCTGTACTGCATTTCGTCAACGTTTGGAACAAACGTCTAATAATTATTTCCTCGGAGTAAAGCTAATTTCACCCTGAACGTCACAATTGAGGAATAATCATACGTGTTCCATAGACAGCAAGAATTCTAAGTCGTCAGCCTTCCGCGAAAATGTGTCCCGAGTTTCATCACGTATCTCCATCTAAAACGCGTGTAATTATTAAACATACGGCGGTAAAAGATATAATAAAATATAAAAGTAATTAATTGCATGTAACACTTGTGTGTTTTGACGTGAAATGGCTCGTATTCGCATACATAATAGATACACACGCTTCGTTCACGTAATGAGAGAAGAAAGCGTGGGCTGTTGTTTTACCCTCGGGCGTTATTTGATTAATCCCACGCAAGTCAATTAAAGATACATACTAATGTTTCGACAACCTTATGTTGTTAGAAAATAGACGAGAAACCTACATAAATGAATATCGACGGTTGGTTCGTTGAAAGAGTACGACAAATCAAGACTCGTAGTATAGGTACGTAAATCGTGATCTAAATTGCAGAAATAACTACCGAAGTTCCGGATATTTTTTTTGCGAGAAATGGTACACGCAGTTTCGAAATATTTAACAGTGCAATATTAGTGTAGTAAAAACACTTTGATAGTTAACTTGGTTGCTACGTTTCCTTGATTGTTAAATGTACTAGTGTTAAGCTGAACTAAAATGTAACGAATGAAATAAGTAAAAATTGAATTTAGAAAATAATGTTACATAGAAATATTTTGGAAAACCGACAGCAGAACATGTGACGATTTCACTTTTTTCTAGGAATGCGGTCCTTTTGTATCATTTTTCGTTCCTCTGGTCGTCCAATAAACACGCCCGAATACGGCGAGCAGTAGTTTTATGACTCGGTACATGAGCATGCGTGACGCGTTCGTTTTACGCTATTCCCCCTCTTGAATACGTAAATGTACATTACAATACCAATATATGACCAATAGTAGCACCAATATTAAAATAAAACCAACATACTTTTTTTTAAATATCCAATCTCATGAAAATTCGTGTTTAAAAAGCCATACGTAACACTGAAATTATTGCAAATGACGTTACAAAAAAGTAAACATTCGATAAAAAATGAATTAAAGTTGCTTAAATAGCAGTAGTTTTGTTTTCTAATAGATTCGCAGCCCTTCGGTGTTAAGAAACAGAAGCTAAATGTCTCGAAACGCTGGCACAGTTCCGTTGAAGTCTCTGCATAAGCGCGACTATTCTGGAGACTTCAATGCCTGCATAAGCGCGACTATTACGGAGACTTCGATGCCTGCATAAGCGCGACTATTCCGGAGACTTCGATGCCTGCATAAGGAACGAGCGGCCGATAAATGCATCCGAGGCAGCTTATTTAAATAGAATCGCGCGGTTTCGCCTAAATGTCTGTTACAAAGTATCCGCAATGATTTAATTTGTTTATTTTACAGTTACTATAAATTGTTTATGTCAAAAAACCATTACTTTGGGAGATTTTAATTTCAATATTGCAGTTTTTTGGCGCAAATACTGTCTTATGGGGAATGACATGTTGGTGAACTAAAAAATATGATTACGTTTCAAAAAATGAATGCAATATTTATACGTTATCATCAACAGACGTTATCACAAAACGACACATCCTGTGTCGTACGCATATTTGCATTTGTTTCTATCTCTCTCCGGCAAGTCAATCCGCTTAAACGTTAATAAATATTTATTAAGCGTGTCGCGATAAATCGAGATCGAATGACAGAAGAGAATGATGAACATTAGCATAGCGTAGGAAATGCATTTAAAACGGTAATTGTTTACGCAGAATTATGGTGAAAAATTTATCGGTATGAAAAAAGACCAGGGCTTACTCATCGAACGTACACATACTAATTACGCTCGCTCCCGGAGATAAAAGATTATTAAAACGGTCGTAAAACCGGCGCACCGACGTGTATTCCTGCGTTTCAGTAAGCAGGATTTACGAGCTTACAACCGATTTTTTCACCAGATCCGTCGTATTAGAATCTGAGAACTTTTTTGCCTCTGTTCTCAGATTTAATTATTCCACCTCGGCCATTTTTCTACATTTAAGAGGCAATAAACTTCGGCCCGCTTGTTGTAGATCGGCTAATGCAGACACGATTCAAGTGTTTTTTCGTTCACTTTAGCCGGTGAACTCTGAGGATTAGAACAAACGAATACGAGAGAAGAGAGAGAGAGAGAGAGAGAGGTTAATTACGTATTTCATTCGAAAGACAACACAGAACGAGAAGATGATTTGCGCGGTTGAATGTTAACTCAGTTAACTATAACATCATCTTCGTTTCGTCTTGCAATGTATTTTGCAAACCGTACTGATCATTCCATATTATCAGATCGCTATTTATTGATAATTATCGAAGATACGAATCAATTAACGAGGAAGTACGCAACAACCTGCGCTTACGTAATTCTTCTGAACGTAACTTACATCCTTGTAACGATATATTCTTTGTACACTTATTTCATAAAATCAATAAACGTTCCATATCGATTATCTTGAAATAATCTAATCTATTCCGCAAAAACTTGACGAATATTACACATGCAGGCGTTTAGCTCGAATTACTATATTCGGAAGTGGATCATAATCGAAACACCCATCACAAACACACGAAACTTGACCGAATCTAATTCAGAACAGAGCCAGGCTGAGCTGGCGCGTTACGAAAATCTATTTAGAGATAATAAAGTATAGGTAGGCGCGCTTTGCTGAAACGCTTAACATTAATAACAAATAACTCAACGTCAGAGCCACCATAAATCGTCCAGTTTCCACATCTAGCGCTCGCGCGCGCGTTCTCTCTCTCAGAGACTTCCAGAAACAGGATGTTCGCGCAGTGGCGTGCCGCTGGAGTGTCATAAGCATGTGTCGCAATAATGTCAATAAAATTTTCCTTTCGATCTGCCCGTTTTTCCAACGGCGAACCAACGGCGATGACTTTCCTTCGGCGCGGCACGCGAGTATCGAAAGAGAGTTCCGCGGGCAGGCGCGGGCGCCCGTGCGGGCACGTCTGACCCAGATTTTTCTTTTTGCCCACTTGGCTAGATTGCCGATAATGATTAAATCGCCGAGCTAGTTTCACGGAACGGTCAGCGGGCACAGAGACACACAGCGATATCCTTTGCAACCCGGGTCTTTCTCCGTTTATACACACGTACTTTAACGATTGTTTCACCCATACAACGCCACGTGGAAATGGTTACGGCGTTCGTATTGGTTACGGTGCCATAGTATGCGCGTGTGTTACCACTGGTGTTTGTGTGTATGGAACTGAACGTGTTCGAGTCGAAAGATCACGCAGCCTTCGTAATCCACGAACTCTGACGATCGTATCTGAATCGCGTACACGGAAGAAAGGTTAATCCACGAAATAAGGATTTCGAGTAGCTGTTAATGCACGGCGTTGTGCCAGCTACGTGTTATTGATTGATGACGAACTCGAGAGCACGTGATGGAAATAACGATGCATACGTGTGTGTGTGTCTGTCTCGTTGTGTTCGATATAGGTAACGATCGGTGTTTTATTGAATTTTCTTTATGATCTCTAACGCGCATAGCGGAAATAGTTGGCGTGGTTTTGCGATAATGAATTAATGGGATTTGCGGAATTAATCGCGAGGATTAGTGTGTAAATGAGAAAAATGTGAGTATTTTATGAAACCGTGATTCAGCGGAACGATTTTTAACGATACAGATATTGCTCCGGTCGCTGCTCGTGCTCTCCGCTGTTAGCGGTTTCTCAATCGTCGGCACGCGAAATTTCTTAGCTGACACGAATTTATCTCCTTGCCTTTGCAGCCCATATATATCCGTTGCGCAGGCCTGTTGACGGAAAAATGCGAGATCTCCGATTGCGAGCACGCCGCATAAAGGTATTTAATATTAAAGGGTCTTTTTAACATCTGTATTCGCGTAAACGGGGAGAATTCTCCTTGCTCTTTCTGTTTTTCATTATTGCTAGGCAATTTTTTGTTAGCTTGCAATCGAGTATTCGTGTCACTATTCGTGGAAATCTTATATTAATTGGTATGGTATGTCTTTATAAGATACATGCTTCCTTACAAGTAGAAACAAACGTTCGCCATTGCCAGCGAAATCTACTGTGTTTATAAATTCGCAATAATTAATTCAGTATTTTATTGTAAATTTTCATGCTGCGGTCTTCTGTTCCTGAACTCGCCAAATTAGTACCTTCTGTACTCGAAATTTGTCTTCTAAATAATTTAAAAATAATTGTCAGCTTAAGTCCTTTCTAACTGCCACCTTTTCCTAATCTCATCAAACTAGCACAGACTGCTACAGTATAGTGCAACTAAACAATCTACTCAATTCTCACTTGAGTACTTTTCAACTGCCCCATTTCCTGAACTCGTCAAACTAGCACAGTCTGTACTTAAAATTCGTATATTAATCTGGTATCGCTAACCTTATTATCACACATACATCCGAACAATCAATTCAATTCTCACCGCCCTTCTCCGATCCATCAAAACCACAAAGACAGACCACCTATGAACAGTCGAACCTCCTATCCACCCGGCTTCCCCATCGACGGTACATCGAAACTTGTGTAAACCATTAATCTTCATTTAACTGATCTATAATGTACACGCGTCCCATTAAACCGGCTCGGCCTGGATCGCAATTCCTTCAAAGATAATCTGCGCACGGCCGGCCATGCATTCGCGGAATTAATCCCTACAACTAGCCGAGCACGATCCATGCGCAACTACCAGCTAACTACAGCTAGCTCCGCGCCGTCCGCAGATCGCGTCATATTAAATACAAATCACGAATTTCTCGCGGAAGCACGAACCAAGACAAAAGCGAGAAAGAGAGAGAGAGAGAGGAGGTAGGGATAGAGATATTTTAACTGGTAGAATGAGCCCGGTAGTTCGGTGGCTGTGTGCCAAGCCCTCGACCGACGAACGGATCGAGGTAGAGAGCTGGTTGAGGCAACCGTGATATCCAGCATCCAGACCACGGGTTCTTGCAGCGAACCAGCCAGCCTCTAAGCCTGCTCATGACAGCTCCAGGCGATGTAGGCGTATGGATAGCTTTCGTGTCTGTTCTCCACGTTCGCCGGCACGGCTGCGAGAGATTGTTGCGCAAGGAGAGCCGGGAGAACCAACGACGACGTCGCCATCGTCGACGCTTGTACGTGCTCGTTTCGTTTCGTTTCGTTCCGTTTCGTTTCTGTCGGTTGACTACGGTAAATAGGCTAAAAGCATACCTGACTGGTATGTACCTGATACCGAACTCACTCTCGCGTATTCTCCCATCTTATCCTATCTGTTTGCTTTGCTTTAGCTCTTCTAACGGATTAATTGTTTTGCCATCGATGATATACAGATTCCTGTGAGGATTTTGGTGCGATTTCACCGGCTGCTTCTTGTACTTCTTCGTGTTTTAGGCTGTATTTTTAACGGAGTTTCGTTGTTTCGCGTGGATTCGTGAAAGAAAGAGCACGTTTCGTGTGTCGGCGCTCAGGTGTAATTCTCGATTGGAGTGATAGAGGGAGATAAGAGGAAGATTGGAGAGGTATGAAGTCGTTTAGCTTGGTGTACTTACGATGATCGTTTTAAAAGCGGCTGTCGAGTCAGTTTAGCGGAGAGAATCAATTTAGAGGATGGAGTTTGAGTGTTGAGTTCGTATGGCGGGTAAACTGTGTGTATGTTGGGCGATTGGCAATTTGTATCGCGATGGAATTGACGTTTCCTGCGGTACTTGTACAACATTTCGGTGCTTTGTGGTATTAGTCTTATGTGGATCGTGTTTCTTCTTTGATGCATCTGTTACAGTATGCGATACGTATGATGTTAAGGATAGGTCATTGTTACTTGGTAAATCTCAATTTTCTCACGCAAAGAGTACGACAGCGAGGTGTATTTGTAAATTTGGCAAATTTATTTCATCAATTTTTCTGTTATCTATTCTGTTATCTATGCTTTGTTCTGCAAAAGACTTTCAATTTAGTACTGGTAATAAGTAAATAGGAAAAGAGTTGCTTTTTGTTTATTTTCTTTTATTTAATTATCAAAAATTTCTGGTATTCGGTATTTTCTAACTAATCAGGGGAATTATATTTGTTTGGCATAGAAGGCAGTTTAAGCTGACAATCTAAGTCTCTTAATTTACCACTGATAACAAATAAATAGGATTAATTTCTTTTCGATTATCAAAAATTTCTGGTATTCGGTATTTTCTAATTAATTACAGAAATAAAATATCTGGGTGGCATGGAAAACAGTTTCAGCTAACTTTTTAAGCTGACAATGTAAGACTTTCAGTTTACCACTAAAAGAATTTCAGTTTGTTTATTTTCTTCCAATTAATTAGTGAAATAAAATATTTTGCTGGCATAAAAGGCAGTTTAAGCCGCGCTCAATATATCAAACTAAATATTCAAGCAGCGTAACACTTTGTTGCAATTCGATATCGGTTCAACACCGATAACGTCGAGCGAGTCTGTGCTATGCTAAACGTAATTCGATTACCGCAATATTCTTGCAACATTTGTCCGATATAATTTCAACTTCTGAGGAGAAGTTCTTCAAGTTTCTCACCTGACATTCTTCCGTATCGATTCGTTACTCGGTCGCAATAATTGATAATAACGAAGCGTTATCATTTCACAGTCGAGCGATGCGTGGGCGATTATAAATCCCAATCTGAAGTCCTAGTTCGCTGATATTTCTATTAGTGTATCTTAATCTACCCGAGTGAAAAAAGAAAAAAACATACTTTATTTCGTAACACCAATAATTATAGTGTTACAGAGGAATGTTTGATAGCGTTAAAATTTATATAATTTAAGCAGCATTATCGTATTTCAAAATCTGCCATGGGTGTGTACCTAAATGTCAGTTATTTTTCTTACAAGTATTTCTCGGTAGTTGAGGAAAGTTACTTTATTCCCTTTGCTTGTTCCGATAGTAATACGGATAATCTCGTCAAGATTTAAATAGAGAACGCAGATAATGCAAAGTAACACGTTGCGTCGCGATTTTTATCGAAAGAAGCTAGTTAGATAACAAATTGAAAGAAATTAAAAATAAGAATTTATAATGGAAAATTATTTTTCAACCCTTTCACTGCTGTTGGCGCCTTGAGAATTTTCTCGAGCTGTGCTATTGGCGATTTTTGGCGCGCTTTCACCCTAATTTAAGCCTTCGTTCTTCTCCTTCGCATACTTCCATTTTCATTTGAAAATTTAAATACGAAATTTCGATTTTGATATTTTCGAAGATTTTTCAATGCCAAAGAAAAGATTCTGGGGACGAAATTCTGAAATTTTCCGCAGCGAAAGGGTTAATGAACGGAGGTAGAAAAATTGCTTCGACGTGTACTGTAGCACAGAGGAAACTATGCGATTGTCGAACGAAAAGGCACAGCAACGTCGGGTCTCACGTAATTTTTCAGCATGTCTTGCCAACTGAATGTAATAAAGGAACTAAAAATACCAGTTGAGGAACAAGGTATGTACCTGACACTGAGACCACATTCTACTTCACTTCCCACTTGCTCTCACGATTTGCCCTATAACACGATTGATTTAATAATAATTGAAGCCGTTCGCGTTCGAAAGGGATCTCATTTAGTGGCCGGTTAAAATCTGCTCTACAATATAATTGACGTCGAGGTTACAAAAGGCAGCTTGTGTTGGGCAACACCGAGTTAGTTGATTTTTTCCATCGGTTGCGTTTTCGACGTTAAAAATTAAGGCGAAATAACGAAGAGAGGAGAATGATAAGATTCTATTCTAATCGAAGAATTAGGAATATATCAACCAGGGATAAATGCAATTTAATTTCATTAAATTTCTTTGGAATTGTAATTATTTATTTACAATTTCTAATATTCTTGTAACTTAGATATTTTAGTTACTTTCCCTCCTTCGTAACTTTACACATTTGTGATTTGGATTGTTTAGATTAGATCAAAACCGAGGGTTAAAACTATGTTAAAAATTTACATATGCAGTAAACTTGCAAACTTGTACCAATTTTATTTTTCCTGCAAGATTTTACATAAATTCTGAGGAATCCGTGAAAGAGGAAAGAAGCATCTATTTCAAGAACGTCCTTCAAATATTCAAAATTCTCGATCATCGAGCACAAGAGTTCCTCTTTTTTCTCTAATCATTAATAACTTAATCATTTGTGTTCAACATTTCAAATTAATTCGCCAATTTTACACGTTAAGAACACACTTTGTTGCAATGATCCAGGATCGAATCGAATTTTTTCCATTGGGAAACCCGGGTCGTTTCTCCAGGGAGGGTTCGATTTTATTCCGGCGCTTAGTTCGCAGAACAGGCGGGATCGTACCGATTGCCGGCAGTTTCTTCACCAGGTACCAATTGTCCAGAGGCGAGTAAATACGAAATGATGAAACAACGTGAGTTTCGTCAGGCGTCTCTCGCGATCGATCGGTACCGGCGCGGTGTGCTCCGCAGACAAAGAAAAACGCATTACTGTGGGAACAATTCAGTGAACAAGCAATCGTTACCCTACATAGCGGCGTTAGCGCTTGCTTCGCAGGCCCATTTATTAACTCATTACCGGCGTACAGCAGAACTTTGTTAGCCGATTTCGCAAATGATCTTCGGAGAACACTTTTCTTCGGTCGAGTCCCCCTTTTTCATTTAATTGCAGTTTAAAAGTTTCATTAGGAACGATACGCGCGCTGCTGAATTCAATTTGTGTAACTAATTCGCTCGAATCGTGAAGTGGAGATCAAATAAACAAAGGGAAATGTAAAATGATAGTGACTTGTGTTGCCCTTAATTTTGTAGCACGAAATAAATAACCCTTTGCACTACGATGGTTACGGCGACGTGCTAATTACTTTGGAGAAGGCTTTCTTGTATTAAGTTCGTAAATATTAAAAATCATTTTCTTTTTTCAAAATTTCGGGTCTTTGAAGGTCTCGCTGCAAAAGTGTATTGAAATTGTTGATTAATCTTATCAAAAAATGCTTGGAGTAGAAAGGGTTAAAGCAGATACAAGTATAAAGGCTGAAATTAAAGATGTTAACGAAATTTGAAAATTAGTCTAAATCAATTTTTAAAATTGGCAAAAATTTTTGGGATATAGGTGAATGATTTGAAAAATAATTTCGCGTAATTTAATAGCGTTACGTAGAATCAATCTTTGTTACTAAAAATAATAAGATAAAATTGAAACACCGACGTTTATGATTTCAAAAAGCGCACAATTATGATAATACTATTTAATGGATATAAAAATAGTATAGAAAGGGTATATTTAATCTGCATTTCTTTAATCCTTTTACGACAAAAAAAAAAAGGAGTATTAGTGGGTTAAAAAAGTAAAACAAAAACACATTGAATATTCACAATTTTCTTATGCAAATTGGTCAGTTTTTTCGCGGCAATTCGTCCACGAAGACGAAGAAAACACGAATGTTTAAAAAGTAGACGGAAAAAAAATGGCGCGATATGGAAGAATGAACGAAGGTCGTGTAGCATATGTGATGTCAAGTTGGATATCATATTCTGAACGGAATGGTTGCGATAATAAAAGTCAGGATTTCCTCGTCGGGGCAAAAAATTCATGAGAAAAACTTCGTTTCCTTGTTGAGTAGAATGAAGGTCGTGGATCGCACGAAAAACATCGAAGCACAAAAATAAACGAAAATAGTCGAGAAAATCCTGGCAAGGATAATTGGAATGACGTATGTTGTGTATGTATAAGCAGTCTGACGCGTTCAATGCATCGGTGTTGTCCGCCATTTCATGAATCACCGTTACTTCAGACGGTATACATTTTCCCTCTTTTTCTCCCTGAAGAAAAAAGTCTTACGTCACTTATAATCGATTCTAACGCGGTCGATTTTGCGTACGTTTCAGTAAAATTATCTGATTGGCGTTGCCTGAAAATAATAAGTCAAACCTTTTTTTAATATTAATACTCATGAATTTCTGGTCAATTAGAATTGTTATCGAGTTCAAAATTTCTACTAAACATTTCTGGAGGAATTATTTGAGGAAAATTTGCAGAGTTGGTTTCATAACTAAAATTTTTTAACATTGTTCCATTTTGTAGATTTCGAGTGACAGAATACCCATCCGCAACGATTCTACTATCAGATGAGTCATTCACCCGCATTGCGCGGCGCCCCACTTTGACATTCTATATTTCACCGAATATTTGTTATTCTAAAGATTTCTTAATTTTACAATGTGCATTATATCCACAGAAAAAATTGCAAAAAGTGCAAACTGTTTGAGTTATTAATAACTCTTCGATGCAACGACTTTGCCCACTTTGACATTCTGTATTTCACTCGGTATTTATCATTTTGAAGGATTCTTAATTAAGTTTACAAAAATTGCAAAAAATGCAAACAGCTCGAATTATTAATCACTGTTGAATGCAACCCAAAGGAAACCGTTCGTTTCACCGTCTAATATCCTTAAATACGACTTGCACTCATTTCGTAGATCCATCTACCAAGGAGAAAAGCGCGTGTTCACACGGACACCAAGGTGATTCTCTCCTAATTAGATTATTAACGATCAGACGACTTTCCTGGACTCGCAAGTTCAAACCATCCGTCTCCCTCTCTCCCATTCATTAAGCCTAATAATTGTGGTTAACCATTAGCTTACAAGCCGGCAGGGATCGCCTCGGCGAAGTTCTCGGTCTTTACTTTCTCTTCAGGCCCGGTCCCGTTCGATTCCGCCGAGTCCCGATTTCTGTCAGCTTTCTACGTGAGAATAGATCGACGATAGCATCGCCGGCCCATAAATAATGTTGCGTTCTACGGCTGTTTACGTGTTACGTCTACCGCGCCATTTCTCGCCCCGATCCTCTAATGATATTTGCCGGGAAACATACGCTCGGAATAATTAACGCGCGATCTCTTAACCGCTGCTCAGGAACGCGATCGAAAGTGTTCGCCGGCGTATCATTCTCGTTACGTATGGTAATGCCGTGGAAAGAAATGTGTTGGATCGGGCAGCTCGTCGAGATCTAGGAGTTTCGAACGACGGTAAATTGGATTTTCGGGAGTTTTACGTTCTTGGGAGGATAATCGGGCGATACGTTGCTTGAAAATACCAGAAATTTTCGAGGTATGCTTGCCACTTTGTACGGGAATGGGAGATATTTCGCGACTTGAAAAGTGGACTTTTGTTGTTAGGCTATTAAATGCTTTAGAGGCAAGCGGTGGAAATTCTTTTGCAAATAATATGAAATACTTGATTTCTACTGATATTAGTAATAAAATTAGTGGTGTGTCACCTGTGGTAGTGTGGCGACCGCCACGGGGGGCCACGCACTTAGGCCTGGCGACTCTTGGCCCTCGAGGCGAAGTTTCCTCCGAGTTTCTTCGTCCTCGAGGACAAGAGTATTGCCTCGGCAATGCAGGCCCGCGCCCCCACTTCCTGGGACTCTCCCAGGGAAAAGGGGCTACTTAAGGGAGCCCCGAAAAAGGCACTACGCCTTTTGTCGTAGACTCGCGTCGCCTACACTTCAAAATTACTTGCCCGAGTAATTACTTTACACCACGTCACTTCCAAAGTAGCAGGAATTTTTGAAAATTCGTCGAGAGAAAAGAAGAGACTAATAAAAGAAAAGCACTGGATTTTTCTTTTCTCAATCTTTTGCAACATTGTTGTCGTCGTGACATACTCTTTTCATATTGTTAATATTTTCTGAGTAAATTTTGCAAATATTTTCAATTCTTGTTGCCCCTTATTTGTGTCGAATTTTTAACTCGATCAAGCAATGATGGTAAAGTTTAATTTAGATATATTTTGTCAATAGAAAACTGTAATCAACTGTGCGAGATATAGAACTGACATTTGGAATTTGTAGTAAGGTGACATATTTAGACGATAGAATTATTAATAACGATTTATCGACTTGCTTAACACTGTTTTTCAAATTTAAACTAGAGATAGACGGCACGGATAGACACGTTCGAAAATTTCCAGGTAAATCGAGCGATGTGTAGAAATTTTCAAAGGAACCTGCTCGTTGTTAAAGATAATCGTGAGGCATCGCAACGCGCGTGGTTTGTTTGATTCTCGTAAGAAGTAAGGAAAACTGTTCATTGGTATTCACCGCGTTGTTCGTCTGGTTATTTCTGTCAACAAGTCACATCATGTCTCGTATGAATGAATTTATGTACCGCAATAAGATATTTTAACACAACTGTTTACATACGTAAAATCGTGCATCAATTAATTGGGAAGGGGAGTGAATTCTATTCTATACTCGCCCACTCGGCCACGTTCTTCTTTTTATTATTATACGTGAAATAGGTAAACAAACGTACAGTCGTTCCTTCTAGAAAAATAAACTAAGCGTGTAGAATAGTAAGATTTTTTTATAAGGTGCTTTGTTTTTGACAAAATAGAATTTCGAAAATTGCCAAACTCGCTCTAATAGTGTCGTTGTAAAAATTTGTAGCGAAAAATTTTATTCTACACTTCCAATGAATTTTCACACAAGGAATATATACCTGCACTTAGTTCTCACTTATTCTCATTGATTTTCTATCCAACAAATGAGCTGAAATAATTACGTTCTTTCCCCTTTAAATTATTTACTACTGTTGTTCAATTTTTATTTACCTAACCTTTGACCCTGTATAGCGTGTTCTTCCGTTCGTCTGTACAATTAAGATTTTCGGGTGAAAAAGGACCCAAGGAGGAGGCCAACGGGTCAAAAGGGACCCGGGGATAAAGTAACGGGTCAAAAAGGACCCAGAGGGGCAGTACTAGGGTCGTTTCGAAGAGATTAAGGTCAACATCGGCGAGATTTTGCAAAAATTGCAACCTTTATTTTGTTTTTAAATTAATCAGGGCAGAGAGGAACGAGTACACTCCACTTTTACTTTACTCTCGTTGGCGCATTAAACGCATCTGCCTGGTTGCCTCGTAAAAATTCAATTTAAGCTCTCGAAAGCATTCTTGAAATATTGTTTTACCTGTTAGTCGTGTGAAACCGAGGGAAAAAGAGAAAGAGACTGGACGACGGACTTTTAAACACGAGAGAGAAGGATCGAATCACTTGAGTCCGGCGGTGATCTCATTCAATTAACGCGTTCAGATCAGGTTGCTGGCCTCTCGCGAATTTTAAAATCACGTCAAACGCGTACGCACCTGAATCCTGTTACGGTGCCGCACCGCTGAGCAAACTGGAAATTTCCACAGATTCGGACCGGCTATTGGCTCGAGACCAGGCTGTTTTCTTTCGGTGCCAATCCGTTTTGCCAGCTTTCTCTCTCTCTCTCTCTCTCTTTTCTTCTCTATTTTTCCTTTTTCTCCTCGAAAAAAAAAAAGGAAAAAAGAAGAAGAAATGGGATGCACGAGTTGTGATATTCGACAAGGTTGTCGCGCCCGAAACGCTGCAATTGTGTTCGCGCTTCGCTAAACAACACCGTGCCTCCCACGTCACCTTAATTACCGAGAAGGAAATTTCCAGCTTTCAAGAACGCGTTTCCCTTCGCGTGAAGAAAGATAGGCAAGAAATACGACGTCGTTGGACTGTTTCTACGCGCTCGGCGTGTGTGATTTGCGACATTGAATTAATTCATTGCCTCGTTTTTTCAATTTTGCGGGTGTTGGAGAGAGGAAATTGACTTGGACGGTTTGGGTACTTTAATTAATCGTGCTGCGAGACGATTTGTTCTGTGAGAATAGGTAGAAATGTTGGGTTTGCAGTTTGTACTGTTTTTAGAGAAACGAATTTCATTGAATAATTTTCAAAATTTAGGGGAGTATGAGAAAATTATGGCACAGTAGGAAATAAGAGATTTTTCTGTTAATTGACGCAAAAAACTGTTTGAAACACAGAAGAATTACGGATTATAAGGTTTTTTTTTTTATTCTTGTGCCGATGAGAAACTATTTCAGCATAATTTTATTAATATGAATTTTAATATTTAGTAATATTCTCATTTAAAGAAAAGTATATTTTTGTCAAATTATGCTTCCTCTCTGTCCGTCTATGGCAATTAAAATATTTGTGATAATGTCATACTTACTATTTTTAATTAAATATGTAATTTCGGTATTGTAATTTTTCTTATTTTTAATGGATCTCTATTTTTTTTTTTTTTATTTAAAATTTACTGTCGTTTCAAATATATTGTAGTTACCATCAAATTAATACGATTTCGATGTGTTACACGATACGACAAAGTTAATAAACTTTTCAACAAATGTATCCTAAGGAGAAAATTATTTAAATCACTTTTGATCTAATTGACGCCTGAATGTCCGCAATCTATTATCTATTTATTATTCACACGAACGATCATAAATGAAAAATATGGGAAGAAATGCGCGGGCAATTAATGGATTACAAATAAAAGCGATAAATAGAGTCCGGACAAATACATCTTAATTCGTACAATAATTTATTCAAACAAACAGTCGATCAGATAACTTTACGTCTCAACAATCATTCAAGTAATGTCCAAAGTGCGATAATATTCCCGCGTAAAATATACGTTTCAACCACTAAACAGGTTACTTTATCTTTGAATCTAAACCACTAGAACTGAAACCAGGTACCACTTTATTTGCATCCAGTGCACAACGCACCCCTTAAACAGTGCGATAATATTCCCGCGTAAAATATACGTTTCAACCACTAAACAGGTTACTTTATCTCTGAATCTAAACCACTAGAACTGAAACCAGGTACCACTTTATTTGCATCCAGTGCACAACGCACCCCTTAAATTTGCTACTTTTCTCAAAATAACTTTGACACTTAATTATCTCGATACAGGGTGAGTCATATAAAACAGGCCACCTAATTCATTTCTGTAGCTATGGTAGCACGAGAAAATTTTTACACGTAATTTGAATCGTTCCAAAGGATGAAGGAAATGGCAAAAAATGAGAGGAATTTTGAGGACACGATTATGTGACGTTATTTGTTCACAATTACATTTAAAATCAATTTCAGTTTAATTTAGAATATCTTAGAAACTTTGCATACATTGAAAGCTTCGAATATCTTAGAAACCCTGCAAATACGTAAAGAAAACATTATGTCGAAGGATGTAATATAAAAGAAGATAAAGAAGAGGTAAACACTTCACAAGTTACTTAAAATTAACAAAACTAAAGACAGAAGTAGTTCTCAAAATTCTACCATCGAAATACATTATTAAAGGAACTAATCGCTCACAAAAACCAATTACAAACAATACCGCTATAAAAGCATGCACTTTTATAAAATTCATAAGGGTAGTTTTTCTGTTAAAGCAAAACATAATATAAAAATCACATTCTCCGACCCAAAAAAAAAATCCTAAACAACGAACAAGGAATAAACAAGAGAACTGTAACTTTTTATCACATTTCGTACAATTTGGAACCACTGTGCGTCTTCGTCAACGAGTTTCCTCGTTGCCGGAAACTCTCCTCTCTTCTTACGCTCCCTTCGGCCTTTTTGCAACGTCCGCCCGGCCTTCTGCGAACATTCGTTCGTTTAGTGAGACGAACCGAGTTACAGTTACCAGGCTGTATCGAATTTTAATCGAAAAACGAGATCTCGCCTCGCGGCGCGGCCTTAGCTGGCCTAGAAACGCTAACCACGTGATTCCCGAACAGAGCTCTCGCCCGTGGTAAGGGTAGTAGACGCCGCTTCTTCGCCTGAGTATTCCCGTTTCAACGTTGTGTTTTCATTCAGGTGTATGAAGTATGTTTAGCTGGTTTCTTTGGTGCGATGGACACGGTTAGAGAGATGATTCTCGGAATAATGTTTGTATGATAAAGTACGTGCTGGTACGTTGGAGATTTGTTATATTAGTAGCTGCGGAAGTGGATGTAATCAAGGCCAAGTATCTTTTTAGAGCCGCGGTGCGAAGTAAGAAGAGTTCACGGAATGATGGAAATGACTCATGTATTAGCAGTTATTCGCTGCACGGCTTGTTTGCATTTGGAGATCTGTAAGGAGAGATCGTGATAAATTGTATATTTTAATTGTATAATTGTAAAATTCTGTGATCTTAATTTTGCCGAGATTTAGTTTATGTTGATCCATTTGCATCACAGCTCTGAATAGGCTGCTAGCGTTATTCATCTGAGACGTTCAATTGGCAGTCGGCCAAATATTTCTTGTGTTTCTGTGTACCACTGATTCTACTCCGAGATTACGTGCGATAATTCGAAATTATTAAGAAATTTTTAAGCTTCGAAATCCTATACAATCGTCATGTGCGGATTATTCCGCTTACGCATGCAAATGGGTTAACAGTTATTGATAATGGTGGTGATATGCATTATCAATTTTGCCAGGAAGCGTTAGTTTATGTTAACAATTGTTATTATCGACGAGATTATAGAAGTTTTTTCTGTTCTTTAGAAAAATTGTTATTCAAATGTTTAGTGCTGAAAATTGCAGAACCTATAATTATTGTAGAGTGGCACTTTTGGATACAGTTTACGGAATAAAATATTATAAGTATCAGTGATAATAATTGCTAACGTAAACTAATGCTTCTTGGCAAAATTAAGATTGTAAAATTGTCTTCTGGCCTTTTGGAAAAATTGTCAGACGAGTGTTTAGTGCTGAAAATTTCAGAACCCAGAATTGTATTGATTGTACTAAATGGAAGATACATTATAGAGTTGCATTTTTGCATTTTACGGACTGAAATAAAACTTACGCTTGGAGTACTAGAATTTTTTAACCTTTCTCGAGTTATTTTTCAAAATATGAAGTAAAATAACGGATTGAAAGAAATTTGACAATTAGACAAAGTATCGCGGAATTAAGAGTGCTTTAGGGTAATCGAGATAAATTTCTTTAGAGATTACTCTTCCGTTTGTTTCGCAATGGAGAACGTTTATAGAGATAAAGCAGTAGTTTTTGTTAATATCACAACATTGCGTAAACACTGTTACACGAATTAAGGGAATTTAAATTTTATTTGATTAAAGTAGAGCAGAGGTTTCAAAAGTAACACATTAAATCTCATGAGTTGCAACTACTTTCGCAACACGCTAAGTTGGCTAATGTACTTTAAGCACGTTGTACGTATGATTGAAAGGCTCGAGGTTGTAACGTGACAAGTCACATTTTCGAGACGATCAAGGAGTGTGTTATATTAACAGAAATCAATAGAACAGAAATTATGAAATTTGCATAAAAACCGGTCGAAACATCTTAGAACCTGTTAATAGAAATATTTTTTACAAAATGACAAATTACTACGAAGGATTAGTGTGATATCAGTCGCAGAGGATAGTTATCTTCTGGAGAATTTATGAACTAAAATTATGTATACTTGAAATTCTATAAAACTATATTTTCCTATTTCTGGCGATTAAAGATAGTTTTAAATTTCTTTTTATGTGAAACAAAAATTGTAGGCGTCTACAAGAATAATATTTAATAACTTTTCAGTTTTGAACAAGTGTCGAGCGATTTTTCTAGAAATGAATTAAAAAAAAAAAAAAGAATTTAATTTAATCGTATGCAAAAGACATTTTCGAACGATAATAATTCGTAACGTGGAATAAAAATGAGGAGCATTTGCTCGACTTTCGATTTAAGAATCAGGTCCATTGAGGTTAAAGACGTAATTTAGCCACGATTTCTCAGAATACGCCATGAGGAAATCGCTGGTTCACGTATTCATTCCGTCGACCACGAACGTCTATGCATTCCTTGGTGTGTCTGAAC
>NW_017100254.1:4234910-4241285 GCF_001263275.1 Habropoda laboriosa | reverse complement strand
AGTCTTCCAAAGAATTAACACTTCAGCGTACAAAACGATTATATCTCTCGATCAGAATCATTTCTTCTAATTACAGAAGTGCTGATAAAAAACTCCCACGAATAATTACAAATGTGACCAATTTTCAAGCTTAACCTAATCTAGCCTTTGACGACAGCAAGCTGAAATCGTCGAAACAGCGGCTGTCTCGCAGCGATAAGAAAAAGTATAGAATCATTTAAAAAAGACAGAGGTAACCTTGAAATCTTCTCTATTTCTATACTTACGTGAACAAAATTTTTATTATGTTATGTTGTCCTTCGTAACGAGCAAGTTTTGCGTGTAACATTTTTTTATATTGTTACAAGCAACGGAAATATTCCGGACAAAGTATAACGTCGAGATAAAGTCGGAGATAACACTGTACGCTTGGAAGACTTGCTTTGTCGGTATAGAGAGGATACATCTTAAGGTAATACTGCGTTTCATGGAGTAATAGGAGTGATTTTTATTGCTCTTGTGTGTTGATCGTTCCAATATCGCTTAAGACACGAGAAGGCAAAGGGGTGTGACTTAAGGTACCAGTTCTTCTGAGAGATTTTCTCGATTGTTGCTATCGAGAGTGCTCTCGAATTGTGTGTGCATCTCTTTGACACTCTCAGTACTGGGGCATTGATAAATTTGGCTCTCGAGAGCAACTCGCGATAGTTTCACACTGGTGCACTGATAAATTTGACTCTCGAGAGCACCCTCGAATTGTGTGTGCAGCTCTTGGACACTCTCAGTACTGGGGCATTGATAAATTTGGCTCTCGAGAGCAACTCGCGATAGTTTCACACTGGTGCACTGATAAATTTGACTCTCGAGAGCACCCTCGAATTGTGTGTGCATCTCTTTGACACTCTCACTACTGGGACATTGATAAATTTGGCTCTCGAGAGCAACTCGCGATAGTTTCACTCTCCAATGGAAACGCACACCTAGGTACAAAGCGCCATCAAGGATAGGGGGAGAGAAGAAATGGATTACTATGGGAGGAAGAATTAATGGTAGGTGAAGGATGGTTGGATTCAGTTATTAGGACTTAGGAGTGGGGTCTAGCTAAATTGTAAAGGGTTTCGTTTTAAATGGAAACGCACCCTTAGACACACACGGGTCACCAAGGATGGGGAGAGCCAAGAAGTGGTTTAGTACGGGAAGAAGAATTAATAGACCACGGCCTCCCGAGTTCGTTGACCCCATTTTGCCCATTCACCATATGATCGGGCCGCTCCGGTCATTGACCTCCTACAATAACATATGTGTTCGTATCTCGAGGAGAGGGGATTAGGATTTTTAAGGGTTTGGTGTGCCGTGAGCAGAGTTGGAGAGTGAGACGGAGTTAGTTAGGAAAGGACGAGGTCAAGAGGTCGAGATTCAAAGATGAATTTATTAATTATCGAAATTAGGGGTATTTAGAAAATGAGAATGGAAGGCTAACACTTAAATCTGCAGCTCGATTCATACTAACAGATAATGTGGTACACAACAACACTGCAAATCTTGTGCACAAGAAACAGATGTACTATATTGATCTTTACTCTGGAAAAGATCTTCAGTTAAAACCTAGAACTTGAAGATTCCCGAAGATTTACCTCGGAACTTTCAGCAAATCTGATTATTCTCATTATGAAGAAATTTCCTCCGCTAATTGTACCGTATGCAGCTTCGTCATACTCGAAAGAGAAAATCCAAGAGGAAAGATAATCCAAGGAGCGCCGCACTTTCACGCGTGCTTATCGTGGCCAGCGACGTTAACGAATAAAAATTTATTCTGACGTTGAAACGGCACGGCGGTTCCTTGGGTCGGGTAAAATACCGTGTTCGTGGTTGCGCATTTCGTCGCAAGCATAAATCCTACGGCGGACACGGATGCCCCTCCGTTTGGTGTACCGGGTGAGCGTCGAAGTACGGGAAACGTATTCGCCGCGATCGGATCTCGGCGCAGATTTATTAAAGTTCCCTTTTCCGTTCTTTCTGACGGGCCGTAAATCATTAGCCGCGTGTGTGCCATTGCTACGCGTCAATCTTCCTGGCGAACCGGCCTGCACACGAAACCGTGTCTCGTTACGAAGAGTTAGGCGAAGATGCGCGTGCATACCGTCGGTCGCGAAATGATTCGGACGCTATTTGGAACGTTGTGATTTTTCTTTACAGTGTTTCCATAATTAAGAAATTTGTTTTCGTCTTTTATACAATTTATAGAAAATTTTTACTTCATCTCCCTTTTTCGTTTTTTTTTCTCATTAATGTGTAATATATAACTGTGCTTACGAGTATGATACGGTTATCAGACGTTGTCATGTTACACAGGCAGTGGCGGGAAATTTGGCACAACTGATTCTGCATAGAAAAATGAATCGAAGATGCAGAAGAAAATTTTCTCACAGGAAGCTTAGTTTTCGAGAAAATGCAATTCAAAGACTCTAAACTCGCTCTAGTCCTCCCGTCTACTCTTACACACACAGTAAATCGACTTCTCACGTGTCAATTCATCTGGTAAATATTGACGTACGCATTGGTTCGCGCCTCTCTTGTGTATCATTTATGTCATCTACCTCTGCTCCCGGGTTGGTTCTCTCTCTATGCTCATGTTGACTACAAGTAAATAAGTCCCCGGCGAGAGAGAAACGTTACAAGCCTGCGGAAACACAAGAAACCGGAAAGGCGGCATTGGCCGAGGTGGTCGAGCTCAGCTGAACGATACGACGAACCTAATAAACATGAACTTTCCTTTTTTTTTTATCTACATCTCGTATTTTCGAGAATATTATTGCATTCTTGCGTGCTAATTTTTATCATTGTTTTTAAAAAGTGATCTAGTGATCTAAAATACAGTCAGATTTTACTATTAAATTTTGTCAGTTATTTCACTTCTTTTTAATAAGTAATACTGTGCAAAATTTTTGAACACAAAGAACTATTTTCTCGATACATTTCAGTATATTTTCAATTTTTTACCTTTCTAGCCTTTGATATCACACTGTTTTACTGTAGGGGGAGTTCCCCTAGCGCCGGACGCTTAAGGTTTTTCCTAAATAGATCTCTCTACCTGTGCACTCGCGACTGAAACGCGTAGGAAACTTATTTTTATTCCTTTCGTCTCCTCTAGGAGATACGCAGAACAACGGTTCGATAGCGTTTCAATTACTATAGATACAGCTAATGTCCGATATTAGGTGCCGTCCGGCGTTAAGGGAACTCCCCCTATTTCATTTGGACACAAAGAATTTTATTTTCTCGATAAATTTCTTTACGTTTTCACATAAGATTGCCTTACTATATTTCATTGCCAGAAATACCTCAGCCTCCCAATATTTCACGCAGAAAAAAGCAAAAAAAAAAAAAAAAAAAGAAATGAAACAGAAGAATTGACCTCTTATCGGACGAACGAGCGAGCTGCATCGAGATCCGATTGATTTACGTCGCAGCGATCCATCGCTGCTGCAATTACGTGCACGCTAATAGCCTGTATTATAAACAATTTAAGGATTCTTTCGGAGCAGTTCGGTGTACGTGATTTATCGGCTCCCGTTGCGCGGTGGAGATCTACAAAGATTTACGAATTCAGAATAGCCCGCGAGGTTGCACGATACCGCCGCCTTCTAAATACGATCCGGTCGATCGCTAATAAATCAATCGAGCGTCGAAGATAAATCGATTCCGGTATTCTCACATGACGTGTTCATTCCGCGGATCGCATGCAGGGTGAAATATTCGAGGTTCTGCCTTCTGGGTAATCGCCCGTAATCTCGGGGCACTGTGTTTGCTTCTAAGCCTCTTGCTTTTTATGGATTAACCATTTCGCTGGTTAATAACGGTTATGGGATCGTCGTTTTTTGTTTTTTTTTTTTACGTACAAATTCGATTTCGTGTTCTTGGCGTGTTTTACAGTGTAAACGAAATTAACTTGATTTTTTGGAGGAGAAGTAGGAGCAATTTGTGAGTTGATTAGATTCGGTGTAATTAAAGATATTGAAAAAATGCTAGGTTCTGTTTAGAACGCAAAAGGTAACGTTCGTATTTCTAGAGAAAATTGTTATTTGTTTATTTTCAGCCTCGTGGCCTATGAAAAGGACTTGTTTATCCATTCACGCTCCATTTTGTCTTGACACTCACATACTCATTTTTTGGTTACCTATTTCCTATTTAAAAAAATGTATACTGATAGAGAAACTGTGGTTTGAGAAAAGTATGTACACCTAACCCTTTGCATTCAGAGTACTTTTTTATGCTATCGACCAGCACACTTCTAGAGTGAAACTACAAAAAAATTCAAAAATTTGGTTTGAAAGGAGAAAATTCTAATTCTCATTTCTTTTGATAATTTGCTTAGTTTTAATAATATAAAAAAACGAGACTCTCATAATTTAAAATTTATAAATAAAATCTGAATCAGAAATTTAGAAAATTTTTTAAGATGAAATCTAAAATTCATAAATAAAATTTAAATTAGATATTTAAAAAAATGTTTTAAGATGAAATCTAAAATTTTTCAGAAAATTGTAATCTTAAAGGGTTCGGTACAGTTCAATTTTTGTCTAAACCGATTTTTCGCAAAGTTCAATTCTTCTTCGTTCTCAACCTTCGATTTGTAAAAGAAGAAAGAGCGAGGGACTTTTGCGCCGCTCTGTATACACAGTTATGAACAGCATAATGATGTTTGATGTCACACAATCGCAAAACGACGATATTCTTTATTGCACGCGTTGTGGTGAGAAATTCAGGTAATTAAACACACCGGCGTAAAGACCGGGCGAGCTCATAGGAGAGTACTTAGCTTGTCATCGAGTATCTTGAAAAATGACCGCAAGTAGGAATCATGTATCGATAGATGCCGGATGCACGAATGCGCGTACACTTCCCAGCCTACGGAACAAATTGCTTCACAATTAATTTTTTATTCGATGCAGAGAAGCTCTCGGGTTTAATAAGTATGCGGCTGTATGTAATAACTTCCTGAGCTATTAAGCGGTTCTGTATGAAGTTAATACAACGAGACAAAGGTATTATTGCAAACGCATCTCGCCCACCTTCTTAAAACGGTATTGTACATTGTCTTGCTGTTGTTTATCGTACAGGGTCGAAATGGTGAATCTGATTCCAAGTAGATTTCAGGTAGTAGCTTTTTTTCTCACACTTGATAAAGTCGTTTGTCGATACGCAATATGTTGTATAATAATTGCGTTATTGTTTACTAGGTACTTTTTTAGGTATGACTAGAATCGATTATTTCGCGTGACAATTGAAGCAATATAACAATACAATTAATTAGAGTTTTTGTAGAGGACGTTAAGGCACAGTTTGCAAATATTTTGGGGAGCATTCAAGATTAACCCTTCAGATGTTTCACATCGGCTGCAAAACTGTTTATTTTTTTTTGGCCGTATTATTTTAAAATTTGTTTCACTGAATTAACGTGGAAGAGTGCAGAGGATGAAATTGAGGCTTAATATGGAAGTGCGCCAAGAGGCTCCAATAGTAGTATAATGCGAAGAAATTTTCGAAGCACCTATAGGCGCGAATAGCAGTGAAATGGTTAATGAAATATGTTATAAAGAAAGTTTTTAATGTATTGTTTACTTTACTGCGAACCAGAGACCATTTAAAACTGTAAACACGCCCCGTATACAATACAGTGCCCCCCACCACAGGGTCGTAGCTCAAGTGGGCGTGGCCTACGGCTCCAAAATCGCTCGCATGCTGCGTTAACCCTTTAACACTCGCATCTTTCTCAACTTGTTCAACTCTCTCACCGATAGTTCTACGCATTTCACTGTCGATCTTGACTAATTGACTAACAGAAATTGTCCCGACAATCAGTTACATTTCAACCACCGCTGACTACAGTTACGTTACAATTACCGCCGACAACAGTTACATTTCAACCACCGTCGACAATAGTTGTATTACGAGAGGATTAAGCGCAGTATCGAAAACCAGAAAACAAGTCCATAGTTATTCCAAGCGTAACTCATATCATAATTTCAACTCGGCTCAATTGTATTATGTTACCAACTGAAATAGTATAGTCGAACTTCGCTACACTACGTGCGTGGGGAATAATCAACCACGGCACCACGACAGCACCTCAAGCTTCACGCAACAATATCGACTTTCACCCTACGGTATTATTCAATATGCATCGCGACAATGTAGAAATTGTCGACGAATCACTTAGACTGCGTGGACGGTTGAGTAAAGTTTTTAATTTCGGTGAACACGTTTGTAGAGTTTTTTGTAGAGCGCCGCTGTCCTTCTTGAGACTGCATTTATAACAGATTTTTGGGGCTTGTAGCAGGGAGAAAGCCAGAAATGTATCGATTAAGAAAAGGTCAAGAGCACGTGGGAACAGTG
>NW_017100254.1:4230192-4234816 GCF_001263275.1 Habropoda laboriosa | reverse complement strand
GTGTCTGATAGTGATAAGATAGCAATGCGTGGGAAGAAGGACCACGATGTATTCAAGACAGAGTTTAAAGCAGGCATGTCCAACTCGCGGCCCCGCGGGCCGTGTGCCGCCCTCAAGGGCTAGTAATGTGCTCCGCGGGCTTCGGGGCGCCCTGGAGGGCTAATAACGCCCTTCCGCAAGATCGCAAACTTTTAACATTATTACGAGCTTCTTAGCGATACTTTTCATGACTCGATTGCGTTATAATAAAAAATATAAAAAAATAAAGGTGGTTTTGTTACTTTTATACGTTAATTATATGCAAGACGATTACGTTTCATTCATTGTGGCCCAGGCAGACCAAAATGTTGGACACCTATGGTTTAAAGGAATCAGGATTCGACATTACCGACCAAATGCAGCGTAAAAAATTCCTCTTTTCTAAGAAAACACCTCTGCTATCTTACCTATACCTCAAAATTTTACTAAAACTTCTCCACGCCCTTCCACGATCCACGTTCACTTTCTCACGCAATGAACCGCATCAATAATTCTCCCTTGGACTACACTTCCGAGCGTACACCATGTTCCCATAGTTCACACCCCAGGCGAGTATCAAACTTCGTATTTCACAGCGAAGCAACCCCGAAGTTAAGAAGTTCGTTCTCAGCGTAGCACCTCTCTCTCCCGTGCTGTTACAATCGGTACGCGACAAGACGAACGCGAAACAAAGTTTAATGGGCAAATTACTTTTCGTCGGGGATAACCGTTCGCCGGGTTAAAGGATTTATGTCGTCGATACACACTGACCGGTGAGAGAAAAAAAGAAAATGGCAGTCTCGTTCCCGGTGTGTACGCAACCGGGATAGGTAACACCGCTTTAAAAGTGCAGGAGAGAGAAAGAAAAAAACGATCAACAAATTGTTTCGCGCGGCGCAATAAATATTCATGGCCTAAGGTGAAACGACGAATACCTGGGTCAGCGCGCGATAAATCGAGTTGACGGGATGAGTCAGCAAGTCATCGGCCCTTCCTTTTTCGATACACGCGGAACTTATTGGACCTTGTTCCTGAACGTCGTCGCCGTATCGCTGGACAATAAATAATATGTATCGTTCGCGGCACGGACGACAGCAATATTGCCCCTTTCTTTTTCCCATCCCTTTCAACAGGATCGGCCACTCTACTCCGCTTAATTAAATACCGTGTTAAACGGCAACAAATTCGCCGCGCTGTGCACGAGACAACAACGGACACCGGCGCGACCCTTATGCGCTTAATGGCCAATTTAACGTCCGCCTTTTCAGCGGCGTTATGCTAAGAGGACATCGTGCCCCGTTCTCCGGAAGGGACTGGTTCGAATTGAGGAACCGGCGCGTGGAAAAAGGGGCCGATTAAAATGATTTCACGGTAATGCGCGCTGTGGTATTATCGGCGAAGACGTGTTGAGATGAATTGAAGAGGAATGATCGATGACGATACCGTTCTGCTTAATCTTATTATTGGCAGTTGGAAAATGTAGATTTTTGTTTCGAATAGACTGATAGATGAAGTTAAATTTGAAAATGGTAATATATGTAATGCATGAAAAATTAAAGGTGCTGGAATTTTTTAGGTCATCTTTGAGATTTTTTTACAGAGAAACTGTAAGATTTTTCAGTACGAGTTTTTGCATACGTATTTATTCATATTTCGAGAATATTCATTATTTTTTTAAAGTGAAAATAGTCAAAATTGACTGAATTATAAATTATTCAGTACGATTCCGTTAAAAAATAGTGTTCCACTGGCTGACATGATTCTAGCCATTCTACTTATCTGAAAAAGCCAAGGAGATTCTTGATTACGTTACAATGCCGTTACAATTTCATGACATTTTCTCGTTTAATGTTTAGCATTACATTCTTTTGTGACAATTGGACGTTTAATTAATGTTTTACAGTATATGCGATTGTTTCCTTACCTTCGCGTGTTTTATCACATGTGAATCAGTTTAACAGCATAACTCGAAGCGTGAAGGCTTTAATTACTAATGCCGTCTGTCACGCTTTCTTGCTTATTATTAAACATTCCTTTCTTGTGATTTATTTATAAATGTTTCGTTATAAGTAATAACTATGACATTAGACTTTATCAGCGTAAATTTAACATTACATCCTTAATTCATCCATGCAAAAATACCTAAAAAAAAAAAAAAAAATGGAATCAACTTTTATTTTAGTTAAATTAGATTCTTAAGTTTCGTCAGTTTCACTCAAAAAGTATAAAAATCGAACGTCTCTGCAAAATAAACTGCTACATTTTTCTAAACTCTCCAATGTGCGACCAAGCTTTCGAATCTTACCCAAGTCCTTGGAATATCTTCAATTTGAGTAACACTCGCTGGAACATTCGTACGTTGATTGAAACCTTGCGAGGCGGAAATTGACTTGATAACTTATTCATGCGAGCAGTGTTTCTTTCTCACCCCCAATTAAACTCGTGTTGTAAAGCAATCCCGCGAAACGTCTATCTGATTCATCGTCAGTCAATGCGAATAATCATCCTTAGACACTTTTCTAACGAAAGATCGAGGATAATTTCGAACGACCGCCAATCATCCGAAAGGCGGATGCGCGGCAAGAAAACTGCAGTCTGTGATTCAAAAGCAACAATGTGTATAACTGCGTGTTATCCTTGTTTCTTTCATTTTTTTTTTTTCGTTTTAGCAAGGAAACGTTGAATATTCGCGAGTTTCCTGGTTAGACCTCACCGGCACACATGAAACTTTCAACTCATTGGTTCATATCTACCCTTGTTTTTCGTGAGCGGAACGCTTATAGTTGTATGGTCACAGTTTACGAATGGCGTTTTAATATTTTGCCGGTGGTGATGCGTTTGCGAACTTCAATTACAATTCTTCATTGTGGTATCGCATAGCGGGTGTTTTTAACGCTAAATTTTGTTACGCTGATTATTTTAACAATAGAATGATTAGCTTTTGGCGTCTCAAAAATTCAGAGACTTCGAAACTTTGCAGAAATGCTGTTCGGGTGATGCTGATAGCGAACTATTTTTTATTTTGACAATGAAACAGTTTTAGTTGTGAAAAGAAATTGCGAGTTTCCGTATTATCCTGAATATTTATAAAACTGAACACGATATGGAAGAAAAATTAAATTCAAAGTTGTGTGAATTTTTATCTCTATTTCTGTTTTCGAAAATTCCTTCGATGAAAATTGGAAAGTTGGCGATAGTAAAGAATTTTCGAAAGATATCACCTTTTTCCAAAGTTTACCTCTATCTCTCTTTTTTCAAAAATTCTACGATGAAAATTGGAAAGTTATTCTTCGCTTACAAAATTTTACAAGCACTTCATCTTCTTCAAAGCGAAACCGAAACCTATATTCTTCCAACGCTACTTTAAGCAATATACAGAATTCATATTTGTCGAAATTACTTTAATATACGAAAATTAAATTTCCTAATATTTATGCTACAACGATCGCTTAGCTTCTTGTTTACATTACCTTATCACCCAACATGTTCCTTCTACATCTGAGCATTCTAAAAAAGACGAGAATTCATGACGTTGGTCATGAAAGTATGATAAGCGCACGATCAAATGTTACTTAATAATAGGCTATAAATTTATCCGTAACACGAACGCATTTTCTGTACAAATATACCACATACAATTCATGCTTCCTTTTTACTAACGGAGTTACTGTAACATAGCGGTCGTGCCTGTCGAACAGTTACGTTGCAAAAAAAGAGAAAATAAAAGAAAATAAATTTCACTCGGATTTATAATTCCGATATACTTATAATCTCGTTACTTTGTACCAGTTTAGTCGTGCTCTTATTTCTTCTTTTTCTCATCCTACATAACTCCTTAAAGAGGCGGCCAAATAAAAAGAAGAGAGAAAAAAATTACAAAGAGAATGTTAAAATGCAAATTAACGATCGTTTCCGTATCGATGGCTGTGAATTTATGAATAAATTTTACCACATTACAAACCAGGCTAATTCTTCGTCTGAGATCCGACATAATTATCTGACTTAACGAAGATGGGAGATTAAGGAATCTAAATCTCTGGAGATTTAGAATATTTCTCGATACTGTAATCACGAAGCAGATTAATATCACAAATCGTTCTCTTTCTTTTGTACTTGCTGTCCATAATTTTTCTTTTTGTTTTTAAACGATGTTCCTTTGTTTCCTTGGAATAAGGAACGTTTACTATGAGACGCGTTCTTGTCGATCTTAATCAGCACGGAAAAACAAGGAAGTTCAACGAGTGGCTGTTAGAAAATATAAGTCAATAAGCGTATGATGCGCAAGTTGGATAATTGAAAGGCATATTTAAGTGTCCGTTAATTAATTGTAGCTCGTAATCATTTCTCAAGGACACGCGTGCTCATGAATCGATTTGAAGCTAACAAGGGAATATGGTGAAGGTGGTAATCAGGGATTTTTGATGAAACTTTGGTATGTGATAGTATTCAAAAAATATTTGATAGGTTTTCTGTTTCTTTTTTGTGGCAATTGTTTGCTGTGGAGGGATGAAGAACTCTAATTAATTCTTCTACTGCTGTTGGCGCGAATTTAATATTTAATTTTTCTCTTCGCGCGAATTTAATTTTTAAATTAATTTCTCTCTGT
>NW_017100254.1:4222826-4229899 GCF_001263275.1 Habropoda laboriosa | reverse complement strand
CTCTGTGCGAATTTAATATTTAATTTTTCTCTTCGCGCGAATTTAATTTTTAATTTTTCTCTCTGTGCGAATTTAATATTTAATTTTTCTCTTCGCGCGAATTTAATTTTTAATTTTTCTCTTCGCGCGAATTTAATTTTTAAATTAATTTCTCTCTGCGTACTTCCACCTTAATCTCAAAATTCTTAAGAAATTTGCATTTAAAATTTTTTAAAATATTTCTTAACAAACTATAAAACACGGAAACAAAAGATTTCGCGGCTAAAATTGAATACCCACCGTCTGTCGCGCGTTGTAGATCCAAATGATCCACCGCGCCCTCAAAATCTCTTACTTCAACCGTATCGTATTAAAACTTCCTTGATGGATCATTCCATCTCACGATCGACAGCTACGCCTTCGTTCTTGCCCCAGAGAGTCGCGTTAATATAGAGTAAAACATCGTAATCGCTTTACTAATTTGCATAAAAACGAACTTCCTCTTGTTACCTTGGGGAAGGCAAGCTCTCGATCATAGCGGCGTGTAGCCGCGTGAGGCCAGCTTATCGCGAACACATTTTCGTCGTGTAAGCTCGATGTAAATCGGATCTACCGGTGAGTGTATATCGAGCTCCGTGGAAGTCGACGATATTACGAGTGGCCAGAGTCGCAAGGACGTCAAGATCTCCGGCAGGTATTGTAGGTTTATGGGATCTATCCGATTTGCTTGTTTCAACGCTGCCTCAGATCGACATGCAGATTCGACGTATATCATTCACAACTGAATTAAGAGCGAACGTATGTACACGTAAACATGCACACACTCGCGATAACATATGCATGTGCATTTTACATACTCGACTCCTAAGTACGGTGAAACTCTTACATCACCGTCGATACCTCTACCTGCAATCATCGGCGTATCGATACACCCTGACAGAGTAAGGTAACTTTGTTAGTTCTGCTGGTTCTCAACTTGCTTCTCATCATTTTCGCTTGCTTTCGTTACCGTGGGAGAAGGAAGCTGGAAAAATTGTGGAAAAAATATTGGAATACTTTTGCATCGATTGATTTATGTGATGGGGGATCGATTTTTGCTTTCTCTTGTTACTCTGGTAGAAAGAAGCTGTGAAAATTTGGGGAAAATATTAACCCTTTACACTCGAAGGCCCTTTTTTCCTATAAGGAAGTAGCAAAAATTAATGTAATTTTTTAAAACTAATATTTTTATCAGAAGTTGGTTCTTTCACACTATTTCACTGCTGAGATCTCTAAACACGTAGTGAACAATTCACGGAGGTCCATAGACCTGCTGTCTTGGAAAATATCCTTAGAGTTGCATCTGATGGTAAATGTAATGTCGCTTCTTAGTCGCCTCTCGAGTGCAAAGGGTTAAATGTAATATTAAAATAATTTACATTGCAAAAATATTTTTGAAATATAAAATTAAAGTACTTTCGAACGATGAAGAAGTTAATATGCTTTGACCCTTTTAAATCGGTATATAACAGTACTGATGAGGTGCAAACTATGGTTAGTTCAAACGACGAATCTACTACTTCTTTATTATTTTAATTAAATAAATTAAAATAAAAGTGAAACAAGAAATTAATTAGCTTATTGTAATATTTGTTCCGCATCTTTAAGCTCTTCAAGTCTTCATCTTTAAATCTCTAGCCTATCCTTAAATTTAAATTAAGGAAATCGTTGATAAATGTAAGTCTGTCGTCGCTCATTAGTGCAAACATAAGTCGAGACACGGTTAAACGCAGTCGTATCCAGAAAATGTTCAAAGTCGATTTTCTCGAAAACAGAGACTGAAATGGCAAAAATTTATTCTATACTTTCGACTTATTTTCTCGTATAGAATCACCCTCTCCTCGATTGTACCATCAGTACTGGCACACTCTGTATAAGAACAACGAATTTATTCGTCGATGGACGAAGCACTTTCGTGGCACGCTTTTATTCGTCGAACTGTTTAATTACGTGGCCGTCTTTTAACGAGACTCTCGATAGCGAGCAAGAAACGCGTTCAGTACATCGAACAAGAAGAATCAAGTCCGTCATGGAAAGCTACTTTGTTAATTACCGGCGGAGTCGTTAGCGCCTCTGTCAATCCGCCGTTCTAATCTCTAAATTTAGTGCGAAATTTTAGTTTCTCCGCGAATCTAACGAGCTGTTCTTCGAGTTCGTTAGGATCCATGGTATTTTATGTAACGCGTTGTGTTTCGAAAGTTTTTCTCCCGCGCAGTTTTCAGCGTGTTCGGTCGGCAATGTAGGTAAATTACAACTAAAAAAGAAAAGAACGAACAATGTTCGAGAACTTCTCGAGCTCTCTCGAAGAGTAGTTTTGCTCGTTGAACTCTGTAATTGCACGTTTGCCATCAGTCTGACACGCGAAGATAGCGTTAACAGAGAAGAAGAAGACGAGGGAAAAAAGTGTCTAAGTTGATTAAACGGTATTGATTATTCAGAAGTGAAGATCGAATTTTAACGTGTACAGAAATTTGGAATTTTTTCTGTTTCTCTAAATTTCTACCCGAGACATTTCACGTCCTTTTTCCTGTTAATATATACACTTACGTAATCGCTATAATTTGAAAGAGTTTCCAATGTTCCACGTTACTGCATAATTATTCAAAGAAGAAATCGTTAACGAACACGAGCACGATATCATCAATTACCGAGCCTTCTACAATGTTAGAAGCTTCGTGTTTTCTCGGTGAAAGAAGCGCTCTTGAGGCACAGTTCTGCGCTTCTTAATTGCATACCAGCCTTTAGCTCGAAACAACGGAGAATAAAAAAAAGGAGAGACAGCTTTGATTATAGTAAATCTGTCACGAAATTCTGCTTGTTATTTACCAACACGATCAAACTTTCGTGTTGATGTGTAATTTCAAAGTGTTAGCGTGAAAAAAAGTTAGGAAATTGCATTCCACTTTCTTCATAGAGGATGATTGCTAGAAATTTGAACACTTTTAGCTTTAAACATGTTGAAACGTGATTAATTGACGAGATTGAATCGTTACTGTATAAATTGTGTAAAGTTTTAACGAGGTGCGGGAAATCTTGCGGTGATAGAGATTCTTTTGAATTAAAAATATTGAAGATTTAGAGAAGGATTTGAGAAAAGTAAGTTAAAGTTGTATACTTGAATATTAAAGTAATCCTAGTTTGTTCTTCCATTCGACTATGCACTTACGGTCTTTGGGTTAAGGAAGACCCGAGATTTTTGACTCTGGGTTCTTTTTGACTCAAAGATCTTTGGTTTTGGGTCCCTTTTGACCTGAGATCTTTGATTTTGGGTCCTTTATGACCCAAGGTTTTTGATTTTGGGTCTTCTTTGACCCAAGATCTTTGATTTGGGCCTTTTTGACTCAAGATCTTTGGTTTTGGGCCCTTTTTGACCCAAGGTCTTTGGTTTTGGGTCCTTTATGACCTGAGATCTTTGATTTCGGGCCTTTCTGACACAAGGTCTTCGATTTTGGGCCTTTTTGACTCAGGGTCTTCAATTTTGGGTCTTTTCTGACCCAAGGTCTTTGATTTTGGGTCCTTTTTGATTCAAGGTCTTTGATTTCGGGTCTTTTTTGACCCAAAGATCTCATATCTAACAATGTTCGATGAACAGAGATAATAAACTTTTAATATAATATTAACGGAACATAAGTTTGACAACAGCAAGAGTTATTAAAAAAATAAGAAGGCGATGGGTCAAAAAAGACCCAAAGACTGCACTAGAATCAAACATATTCCTCGCTGTATACGTTAAGTTTGAAAAAATTATAAATTAGCAACAAATTGTCGGCTGTACAATTTACACACTCGTTGTACAACTAGTTTGAACTCGGGAGCAACAGCCACCGGACTAGATACCTAATTCTTAAAAATAAAAAGCATTTAATATTCACATTAAATGCACTATAAACGGATGTTTGTTATTTGTAAGCCGTAATCATAGTTGTTTACGTTAGTCCTTAACAGCAATTCGTGCATTCAACGTGAAATTTCATTTCTCGTAGTTCAACAAACTCTATCCACACGCTGCTAATTTATACACTTGCACAACGATTTTATTCGCATTTTTCGCAATTGGACGTGGCACAGTTATTCGAAAACAAAATTAACCAAGCAAATACGATACTGTAAATAATAGTTTTCTAGTGTAGACACAGAAATTTTTCCATAAAAATGCTTTTTCCTTATGGTCAAAATTATAAAAATAACGCAAGCCACTTAACCCTTTCGCTGCGGCACATATAAATTTCAACATTTTAAATTTCGATTTTAAAATTCGATTTATTATAATAAATTAAGGCAGAAGTGCGCCAAGCATAAAATTAATTACTAAATTAACGCGACAGTGCACCAAAAAGCTCAAACAAATTTTCAAAACGCCTATAGACTCCGATATCAACGAAAAGATTAAATCCAAGTGTAATCACAGTTATTCATACTCGCAGCATTAATCGTCATCTAAAATGCAAACTGCAGATTTTCCCCCAAATTCGATAAATCACTTTGCCCCGAATTACATTTTCGTTGATCGCGAGAGGAAAAAATGAGATCGTTAAATCAACACGCTCGATACCCCAACAATTTACACGAACCACTCTAAACAACATCAAACTCGTAGTTTCTCAGGTGAAAGAAGCGGCTCTCGAGGCACAGATTTGCTGGTCAAACTGTTTAATTGTACGGTCGGCTTTAACGAGAGACTCGATAAGTATCGTCGACCGAAGAAGAGAAGAAACGGGTAACGCATTAAACGCGAATATTAAATCTGTCATGGAACGGTGCGCGTTAATTGCAGGTGAGCTCGCGCGAGCGCGAGCTACCGTACCTGTACTGTTTCAAGCTTTACTGTAAACTTCGATGCGTGGTTTTCACGGTGAATGCCGCTCGATATTCATAGTAGCGGTACATTTGCAAGTCGTTAGTCAGTGGACATTTTCGTTTAGTTGATGAAGATGTCCGCGTAATATCTTCGCGTCCTGGCTAATCCTCTTGCAGGAATATGAGAAAATTGTGCTCGAGGAATTTCGCAATACCCGTGACTTGGTATCAATCATAATAAAGTATGACGGAAATGTTTCTCCTCGCTTCGTAGCTTTATTAATTCGTTATTGTTAATCGTCCAAGTATTCAATCATTCCTTCTTCCTTTTTTTTTTTTCTGTTTTATCGATCGTGCCTTTCATCGATGTGAATTTGTATTAAGTCATCCTGTAGGTAATGTCGCTTTTTATATCGACTGGACGATCGTACATAATTTTTATTTATTTTCTGTAATTTTTTGTTTCTGGATTAGATGTGAAAAATAAAAATAGACGAAATTAAAGAATTTAATTCTATCGTATTCTTTTGATCATTGGATCATCATGTTTCGTTCACTAGAAAATTTTTAAATGGCAGAAATTTCAGAAATATGGATCTCTTACGTTAAATCAATTTTTTAATCCCAGAGATAAGAATTTTTCTGGAAAGCGAATTATAGTTACCTGAAAAATGGCTCGATTAACTCATTTGCATAATTTGAAAAGAATGCCTTTAACGCGAAATCATTTTTCGAAATCAGAAAGTATAGAAAACTTAATATTTCATTGATTCGAACAATCTAGACTAACTGTTTTGTACAGTGCGATAGAATTTGAAACGGTCAACTCATGCAACTAAGTACTTGGCACTTATCGCACTGATAAACAGTTTCTTTCCAATTCTTTCGCGTTGAACAAACTGTACACAGCGTTTCTGAGATTTTCTGGATAACATCAGTATCTAATATCACTATTGGAAAATGTTGACCAGTGAATCTTGACTGTGCAGTGCTGTACATCGTCGTTTCTTTCCCGGTGTTTTGATAGTGACCAGAATAATTGCGCGCATATACGCCAACGATAGTGACCAAATGAGTGCGAAATAACTGGACTATTCGGACCTGTAAGGGTTAATAAACACTCCAAGTACTCTTTACACTCTCAAACGAAGTCACTATACACTTCTCGATCACAAAAAACATCAATTTACCCATCAAATTCTCAACGTGTTCCTCGCCAAGTGTCGTCGAGTTCGTTATTTACATAATGCCCGAGTATTCCAGGTGTGCGGACGGAATACAGGGATGCGACACAGCGTGTATCTCTCTCTCTCTCGAGCAAAGTTAATACACGGCGGTTCAATTCTAAGTTCAATCGCGGCGCATTTCATAACGCGTTACGTCACAGGATCAACCGGCGAATGTTTATCTTCGTTAAACGTCACGTTGAACGACCTTTTTGCGGAGAGGAGGATCGCGACATTTTCTGCAACGGGATCGCGTGACGCAGATTTGTACACGCGCGAGTTTCTTAATGAAAAGGCAATTACCGTGGTATCGTTTAATAAACGTGTCGTCGTTTCTCCTTTTTTTCTTTTTTCCACATTTAGCGGTTGATTTAACCGATAGGACTAGAATTATCGAAAACAAATAACGGTCCAGGCGAGCCTTTTGGTGGAAGTTCGGGATTACGAAACCGGTACTTATCTCTCTCTCTCTCTCTCTCGATATTATACAGCCCCGTGTACCGTTGCGTAACGCTTGTTTCAGATGTGTAGCCGGCCTGCCATTTATAAATTTTCCGGACGCTTATGCAACCGTCGGGGCACACACGCGAACCGCCGTGAAATCCGTGACCGTTTTCTTTCCAACCGGCGACGAATTTTCACGGCGGAACGTGTCGGACGAAGGAGAACTTACGCCGTGCGGATGGGAAACGTGCGATTAAAAGAGATGTCGATTATGTGCGTGCACGTGGTGTCGGTTTGAAGTATCGCGAGATGAGGTTAATTCGTGGTTAACTCGAACATTCCCTCTTTTGCTGATTGCAGGAAGTTTTTTTATCGGAGGGAAATGATTTAAGGGGTATTTTAGTTTAGAACGTCATTTTGTTGTAGGTCTGCTTTGAGAATTTTTAATGGAGAAACTATAAGACTTCTTAGTATGATTTTTTGCATACATATTTGTTCATGTTTTGAGAATATTCTCTATTTTTTGTGAGTGAAAATAACGAAGATCGGCTGAATTATAAATTATTTAGTACGGTTCCGTTAAAAGAA
>NW_017100254.1:4207003-4222744 GCF_001263275.1 Habropoda laboriosa | reverse complement strand
CGATTTTTTTCACACATATTCACGATTGTTTTGAGATGATTCACCATTTTTTTAAAGTGAAAATAATGAAAATTGACTGAATTATAAATTACTTGGTACAGTCTCGTTAAAGAAAGGTGTTCTACTGGCTGACTTGATTTCAACTGTTCTACTTGCCCAAAACGAAAAAGATTCTTGATTGGAATGAATGTGGCACTTTTATGAACCAGGATAAGAGAAATATTGAAAATTGAAAAATGGGGCACTTTTGAATGAGAAGTCTAGACTAGAATATCTCCTCAATTAAATAATACCTGAGCTCGATTAGGTGTTTAATTTGCAACCTTAAAGAAATGGCATTTTCATAAAAGTAACAAAAAGTAGAAAGCATATTAATTGATTTGCTATTTAAGCAAGGAGCTGTCAAAATATATAATCGCTGATTTGAACAATTATTGCTAATTTGCACAGTTTCTGATTAAATTTCATTTACAAATGATACTCCCATTTGCTACATTGCACACTTTCTTAATTATTAAACAGATTTCATTTACAAATTAGACCGTACTTATACATTTCTCGTTTAACATACATATTACTATGTATTAAGCCTAATCAGATCTGCTCGTAAAGTCGAGTTCGAACAGTTCTTCAATTTTCTAAAAATTCTTTTGCTAATCATGCAATTAACATTTCTTACTCTAATAAATTCATCGTATTTGTATCAACCAAATACGCGATAATTATAATTCTACACGTTGCAATATTTTTTATTTTATTCTTCTATAATCGTTTTACATTTTCTATTAAATTCCAGGAGCTTCCTATCATTGTACACATATTTGTTTGAAGTATTACCTTCTTATATATTTTTTCTCTATATTCTGCTCACTTGTGAATTTCACACTTGAAAAATTCGAGGTTTCTTCACTTGAACCAATTTTCAAGCAATTTTTGCAACTCTCCACACTACTATGGAAGGAAATTTCAGTCGAAGTATCTGAAGAAGAATCGATACGTATGGGGTCGGAACGCATGGGGTCTTCGTTGACCGGGTTTATGGCACGCTCGCACGAGAAGGTTATTTTTGAGAACAAAGACGCTTCGTAGCTCCGCGAAAAAATAAGTCATTTCTTACTCCAAGGAAAAGCGCGCTAAGGGCGCAATGGAAGGACACGTTGATTGGTAATTTGTGCGTACGTGAAAAGCACTTGGCGGGGGAGTGACTGCGGACTCCAGAAAAATTCGGGGATCGAGCGAGAGATTCAGGAAAGGTTCCATCGAGCGAACACCATTAGATCTCCAGCCGTTCGAGGAGACACAACAGATTCGCGAAGATTCTCTCGTGTGAACAAGATACTCTCTCCAGCCGTTTGAGGAGACACAACAGATTCGCGAAGATTCTCTCGTGTGAACAAGATACTCTCTCCAGCCGTTTGAGGAGACACAAGTACACTTCGAGTCGCGATCGATCACTCGAGTCTTTGAAACAAAGTCGTCAATCGTTCGTGACGCACTCTACATTTTGCTACGTATCAGCAGAACAAATTTGAACTAGTTACCCAAGATTAATTTGGCGGGTAACAGTCGCGAGCTTCCTTTTGAACATCGCAAAAGAACGCGACGCGACAATGACCACTTTGTTAAATTTTCTGCGTGGAATTGAGCGTTATAACGGCGAATGCACCCTTACGCCACCGATTCGAACGTTTTCGCCTAATTGCTGCACCGAGCCGGCGAATCTTCTCCACCTTTCCCATTACGTTAAGATCGCTGAACACTGCTCGAGGTGAGATGTTGATTTTTCCAGCCAGTTCGCAAGTTGATTGCAGCAAAGTTTCTAAACGCTCTTCGTTAAAGTCAGACGGTCGTCGTTTAGGGCAAAATTGCCCTTCTTAAAATGAGAAAGCCTTTTTTTGCGCTGCTTTCGCGGTAACATAACTTCAACCATATACAGCACAGATATTCTGCAATTATGACTGAAATCATCGGAGCAACGCGTGTCGGAGATGCTCGTTTTTATCCATTCCAGTGTCCACATTTTTTCTCTTTTAATTGCAAGTTTAAGGTCGTACGTGCCTTTTAGGATTATTAGTGACCACGGCGAGAATAATCAGTGGGATAGACGCGTAACTATAGCAGATAGTAAAGTTCAGTACCTTTCGAGTTTTCTTTTTGTAGCATATTTAACGAATTTGGTAACTTATGCTGTGCTCTTTTCATACTTTGCTTAGGTCAGGTGATTAGGGTATAAGCAAATATCGTGGATGTTTGGTTCAGTTTTGGTAACGGGACATCATTTTTTAATTAATGCTTTATGATTACTAATGTGGAATAAAAATTTTTATAGAAATTCTGACACGACAGAATAAAAGCTATCGAACGGTACACAGAGTGTCCCACGACAAGTATCGTTTGATATAATTACTGTTTATAGCAAAAGACTTTTACTATAATTTGTCACTGTGAGGAAAAGAAAATTTGAATTCTTCAAAATCACACTAAGTTCATCTCGTGTATTCTAAATGGAATGCTATATTTTTGTGCGGCAAAGGAATTCACTATTAGGTCATGAATTTTATAATTCAGATCGGTATTTTCAGCGAACCTTTAAATTTGATAAAAAACCAAAAATTCCTGAGAATTTAGATCAGTATTTTCAACGAGTCCTTAAATATAATTTAGAAAGAAACATCGTAAGCGCCTTCTCATTCCACTTTTTCCTACTTTACTTATTTTTTAATACTGTTATATCGTCGCTACAGAATTCCCTTCAATTTCTATTCAAATATTTCCTGCTTAATGCTTGCTGTGATAAACTTACTCGATGACCCAATAAACCCCACACGAACTTACCGGACAATCAAAAAACCTTCGATTCCACATTTGCATAAATCACAGTCGAGCGTCGAAATTCATGTTTGATAATTTCTCTTCGGTGTTGTTCCTTCAACTTGAACGCGTTACCGTAGACAATGTTGTAAACTTTCTCCCGACGCGACGCGGCGGCACACTCTGTCAAACGCGCACCTCTTCATTATTTCGCGCGAGCAGTCCTTTCGTCTATACGCGCTCCAGTATTTTTTTTTCCACTGCATGACCACAGGTGTACATTGCGCTCGTATAGTACTCGCTGTCTCGCATTTTCCGCAGTTGTCTGTTTAGTGTTCACCACGGCATGGAAAGTATTTCATGCCGAAAGAGGTCGCGAGAAACATTATTAGAGTGGAAACCCGTTCGACGAAATTTTCGCCTGACCGCAGATCGAACCGTGCTGAAGCTGCCGAATCGTGGCTTGAAACATTCTTGCAAACCTAATCCGCAGTGATCCTTTGCGAACGTTTCGAATTCTTTCGGCGAATATTGTACAACTGTTTCCTGCGGTGGCGAACCGGAGGAGAAAATTCAGTTTTAAGGTGGAAGCAAAGGTGTGTCGTTTTGCATTCCGTGAAAATGTGTTGTAGTTAACGCAAAGTGTGGTAATTTGGACAGTGGAAATGAGTTTAACGAAATTAGGTATAATTTTGTTTTTGTGAAATTAATGGTTGGGTATTAGGTTATTGTGGAGAAAAATTGAAGATTGTAATTTGGATTATAATTTTTAGATTATAACTTTATTTATAATTTTTGGATTGTAATTTTTAGAGTGAGCTGGATGGTTGTTGAATTTTTAACGATTATGGCGAGTTTGTCTATCGAAGAGAGTAATTTGGAAATTGTGAAAAATGCAAACAGAATGATGGAGTATAATGTTCGTTATATGAAGGGTGATAGTGAAAGTTTTAAGTCTGATTGATTGTTGAACAGTTGTCAGTCAAAGGGAATTTTTAATTGAACTGTTCGTTTACGATACTAAGATAGTAAAATTTTCCTTAAAGTAAAAAATTTAGCGAACGTAGAAAAGAAGAGATAAGCTGCTAACAAGAGTACAAATTATAACGAAATGTTTCTAACACATACCGATCTTAAGAGAAAGTAAACGTTTTGGAAGAATTTCAAATCCAAGTAAAAATGTCTGCGTTAGAAGATTTAATTAGAGATAAATAAAGATTGAGCTAGCATTCCTGACATTCTTCTCTTGTATTGCATTTATCTTACTTGCATAATTTCCTTATTCGTCTGAGAAAAGTTTTACTCAGGCACTGTCGTCTGCATCCTACTATCTTTTTTTGTAGAAAATTAATATATACATTTTATGGAAAATTAATTATTTTATGCAGAATAAAAGGTGTCAACTTTTTCACACATTAGCAGGATTTACAGATACTTTTCCAACGATACTCCATCTAGATCGTAAAAATTCGAAGTCCAATTAACGGCAGGCAGAAAGACACGTCTCGAGCAAGTACGTGTTCGTTGATTGCCTGAATTCCTCGATCACGGTTGAAATCACGACGACGCCCTCCAACCGTGACAAAACAGAAATTCATATTTTACCCAGTGGCACGTTAATTTTTGCGCCGCTTTCTCGTAGTGCGAATTTCATCGATCCTCCGGAGCAGCGATTTTCAACCCTTTCTGTCTCGTATGTAACTCGTCACGTAAACTAATTGCTAAAATTCTGCGACCACACCTTGTCACTTCATAGGAAATGAAATTTTTCAAAATGTCAAGCTTGAAAAATTGACGTTAGGTCGCAAGAAGCAAGTTTCCAGACCACTGTGCCCCGGAAATGAACAATATTTCGGATTTGGAGGCTTCGAAGAATCGTCACTTTATAGCAAAAAATTTTTTCCAAATATTAAACTTGAAAAATTCACTTTTGGCCACGAAATAGTAAACTTTAGAAATTGACGTTAGGCCACGAAAAGCAAATTTCTGCATTACTGTGCACCGATGGAAAATCGGTGATTCAGAGGATCTATCACAGAATTATCAGAAATGAATATTTTGGATTTGGAAGCTTCCAAGGATTGTCACTTTATAGCAAAAAAATGTTCAAAATATCAATCTTGAAGGATTGACGATCGGCTACAGACAGCAAGTTTCCAGACCACTGTGCACCGGAAGTGAACGATATTTCGTGTTTGCAAGCTTCGAAAGTTTGTCACTCGATAGCAGAAATATTTTCAAGCCACTAAACTTCAAAAAATTGACGTTAGGCGACGAAAAGAAAGTTTCCAGGCCACTGTGCACCGATGGAAAATCAGTGGTCCAGAGAATCACATTCCCATCCGCTAAATTTCATAACAGAATTATCTGAAACGAAGAATATTTCGGATTTGGAAGCTTCTAAGGACTGTCACATTACGCCAAAAAATATTTTCAAAATACTAAATCTAAAAAGTTGACATTCGGTCGCAAAAAGAATATTTCCAGACCACTGTGCACCGATGGAAAATCATCGGTCCATAGAATGACACATTCCATTCCGCTGAGCTTTCGGACAATAATTCCGTGGCGTGCACGATACCACTGACTTACGCTTGCGTATCACGGTTCTTCCATGTCCTCGCATTAGCCGTGACTACAATTATGCTGCTTCGTAACGGTATCTTTATTTTCTCAGATGTCTTTCGCGGTGCATCCACCGCGCGCTACTACACCTACTTTACATTCCCCGATGTTCGCGAACCGCGCTATGCGCCTTAGCCGATCTTCAACGCGATTTCCTTAAACGTCCTCTCATCGCATGTCGAGAGCATAACACACCGTGTTACCACTTCTGTTTTAGGCTTGTTCCTCTATTCCATGTGGTTTACGAGTTGTTTCTAGTGCTCTTTGTGCGATTTCTAGTTGTTACGTTTCCGTGGATCGTGTAAATTCACCTTTATCACTCGACGAGCATTTTATGGCGGCAATCAGACACAGTAGTATGAAATGTGTGTAATTATAATGGATTGTGAGCTTATTTTTTAATTGTAAAATCTATATTTTCGATAAATTATTTATTACATTGGCGAAAGAAAAAGTGGTTTCATTTCTGCAAAGTTTCAAAATTTTTGGAATTTTCTTGGGAATTATGACCACGATCGTATTCTTGCATTTTTCCGCATTTTTAGTAACATTCTTATCACTTCTCGAGTAAATGAGAATTATTTTCCGATTCCCTAGAATTTGCAGAATCTTACAGAATATTAGCACGTTAAATTTTTATAGATTTTGCAAATTTGAATTTATAACGAATAATAGTAAAATAATGTTTAACACGAGACTTACGTTCAGTTAATTTTGCAACGATACGCAGTGAAATTCGATTGCAAGCTGTGTCTGATCACGAGGCTAATTGTGAGTAACAGTAAGAGCAACGAGTCCCCATTAAAGTTAATCGGAAATAATTTCACGGCTTACTTAACGGCTTATAATTTCACGGCTTTTAATATTTATATCGAAGATTTTCCGAAGAAGGCATCGAGTATAATATTTTACTTCAGAGCAGATGTGTTTGTATGAAAAAATGACACCTGTTGCAAAGCGTTACCTGTGTTAATATATAAATTCTAAGAATACATAAACATTTATAAAATTGAAAAGAAAGTCATTCGTGTTAATACAAATTCGTATTTATTTCTTATTTGCTAAAAAGAAGTTCCTCACCTCTTAATTCCAAAGCAAGCGAACGACTGTTCCCCAGTTTTTCCATATCCTCCAGCTTCTGCGTCATTTCCTTCCACATAAATCCTACAACACACCTTTCCACATCGTTCAAATAAAAAAAAACAAACTCCATCGCTTAGCAGTAACTCGAACAAGTAAAGTGCATTCTGCGTGTGTTCTACTCAAGTCCATTAGGCATGCACCCGAACGACAAGCCGTAACACACTTTAATTAATCCTTTATCTATCCACCGGAGAGTCTGTTATCGTCGTATCGATGCGAGTGATAGTCGAGCTTCCTGAAAAAAAGGAAAAAGGGAGCTAAGAAGCCTGCTCACAAGGCTTGCCTGCAGAATGATCGAGCAACGCGTGTACGCACTCGTGACACTTGTTCCACCGATTAGATCTAGCGATTTAGGAATTTGCATGACCGAAGCGACCGTGCATTAGTTAACACACATAAGTAGGTATAGGACTATTCGTGAAATGGTCAGTTTTCATCGAGAATAAGTCGTCAAGTTTAGCTTGAGACGGCCTTAATACGACTTTAATGTACCTCTCAGCCGTTCACCTCCTTTCCTCTCTACTTCCTGCTCACCTGACCGCATCATCCTACCTGTTACTTCGGCTGCTAAAGGTGCTGAGGTGTTTGTGAAATCGGTGGGACGAGATGGACGTCCTGTGTGTTGAGGCTTCGGTTTTACGACGTGGACGCCTGCCTGGCTGCGTTATTCTCGAGCGACTTATTCGGAGGAATCTTGGTTGTTTAGTACTCGTTTAGTGGAGATTTTCTGGCCCGGAAAGCTGTGTTTTGTAGACAGAGAAACTCTGAGTTTCTGCGATCCATGTGCCTTGACACTCGTTTGGGCAAGATTTTCAGGCCCAGAAAATTGTGCTTTATAGACACAGAAATTCTGAGTATCTGCGATCCATGTGCCTTGACACTTGTTTAGGCAAGATTTTCAGGCCCAGAAAGTTGTGCTTTATAGACACAGAAATTCTGAGTATCTGCGATCCATGTGCCTTGACACTAGTTTAGGTAAGATTTTCATGCCCAGAAAGCTGTGTTTTGTAGACAGAGAAACTCTGAGTTTCTGCGATCCATGTGCCTTGACACTTGTTTAGGCAAGATTTTCAGGCCCAGAAAGTTGTGTTCTATAGACAGAGGAATTCTGAGTTTCATATGCTTTGGTGATTCTTTGCTTCTGATCACTGAGTATCCCGTAACCACTCAAGTCCCGTTAGGATTAATCGTTCCTTGTGCCTGGCTCTCCCACCACTGTGCTAACTTGGAAATCCCATGGTGGGTGGTGCGATTATTATGGAGGACTGCACAAGGGGTGAACATTCTCTGATTAGTCCATCACGTCACCGTTCTCCCCTGGACTTTTAACATGAGTTATTCTAGAGGCAAAGTGTATTAGACGGCGCTTTAAGCGTTTGTAAGTTCTATCAAACGAAGGTGAGCGTGTGTAGTGGTTTGAGTGAACGACGTAATAAATAATCGAGGCTTTCATAGGACAAGTTTCGAAAGCATTGCAGTTAGGTTCGTTGGGAGTCTAAGGACGCATTTATAATGATTCGTCAAGATGTTTAGTGTTTCTGAAGTACCTGTTAAATTCTAAACTTTATACGAGTCAAATCTGAATTATAAATTCTACCTCTAACAGTGATCTCTAATTTTCAAGAAAATTCTAAACTCTGAACAGGTCGATTGTAACGATTGTCGTCCTTAAACTTTATATCAGTCAAATCTGAACTGTAAATTGTAATTTTAATAATAAGTAAAAAAAGTGTTCTCTAACTCTGAAGAAATTCGAAACTCTAAACAGGTCAACTGTAATTCTATCTTCGAGGAAGTATCCAACGGGATGAAACGAACTCTTTCAAGCGAAGAAGGCACAGCTTTTTTCTACTATATACTAGTTGACACCGTCGTACAAACGTCAACCCGACCTTCGTCATCAAGGAAGCGCGCTAACATTCCGTGAAATCGGAATTCCAACGGTTGGACAGGAGATCCGGTGTGGAATTCCGTGAAATTCAGTTGACCTGAATTAGAATCGAAAACGGGATGGAAAGCGGATAGATAACGAAAGTGACGATTAACGTTTGATATTACAAGATGATAAGTGTGTTCTTTGAGATTTCTCTTATGTTTAAAGAGAATACATGGTCTGGTTTGATAGTTGGATATGGTCTGGTTTTATTTGGAATCAGTGTGAATAAAGGAGTACGCTAAATTTGCTTTAGTATTTTGTAATTGTGATAAGTAAATTGCAATAAAATTACTCCGATTCCCATTGCGGCAAAGCTAAACCCTCCAACGTGTCCATTGTTCTGTCGTCAGATTTGGAGGCTTGTGTTCCCAGCCATCCATGATGCTTCCGGTAGCGTAAAGCGTTGTGGAAAATCGAAACGTCGTAAGTATGTCAGCATCGTAGTCTGATGACAAAAAGAAGACGAAATCAGAGTCGAAAATTCTCCATTTCATCACGAAAAAACACGACCAAGTCGGAGTCGAAAATTGCCCATTTCACCATGAGAAAAAAATAATGAAGTCATGGTCGAAAATTCATCACGAAAGAAAACGACGAAGTCAAAGTCGAAAATTTCCCATCTCACCACAAAAGAAAACGACAAATTTGAAGTCGAAATTTGCCCATTTCATCGCGAAAGGGCACAAGGAAATCAAAGTCGCGAGAAAAAATGAAATCATGGTCGAAAATTTCCTATCTTACCACAAAAGAAAACGACAAATTTGAAGTCGAAATTTGCCCATTTCATCGCGAAAGAAAGCGACAAAATCGAAAGTCGAAAATTCTTCATCTCGGTGAACTTTGAATCGCGCAAAGGTAACGGTACACGAGCTATCAACGCGAATACAAGCCTACGCGTGTTCCACGTAGTTGCCCGAAGATCTGCGGTTGTAAAGTTGTTGGAGTTATCAAAAGATCCCGGGAAAATGGAGAACCGCGGTGGATAAAATTTGTGGATGTCGGCCACGGTCACGCGCGAACCAGCCCGAAAAAAAGAGGAGAGAGATAATGGGGGAAAAAGCTAGGTAGAGGGTGAAACCACGCGTTCTTTCACGTACACTGCCGGCGATGAACGATGCGGGATTTCGTATGCTGAAGAAAGAACACGAATTCTTCTTTTTCTGCTCTGTCAGAGACGAGAGAGGATCGATCGAAGATAGAGAAGGAAAGACAGAGAGGCTGAACGGATGTTGAGACGACTTTAAATGCATCCTGCGTGTCGCCTCTGCTTCTCTCTTCCCCTTTTTGTTCCTCCATCTTATTGTCCTCTACCGTTGTTACCTGCCCCGGCCGTTTCGCTGCACCTCTTCGTACACCGTCCTCCTCCTACTCATCTTATTTCGTTTCTTTTCTTTCGTTATTCGATGGAATAGCCATTTTTCCTCTGGGAGCCGCAAAAATTGCAATAATAAGGTGACGCATCGAGTTACGGAATTATGGGCAACGTGGGCGTATTAAATGTTAACATATTCCTGAGTCGAAAAGGCGGTTTATGCGGGAGAATTGATCTGTTTTGTGATAACATTGTCGCTACTGATAGCGTGATAGAGGTTTCTAAATTGAGGTTCTAAAATGGAAATTTGATCTATGATAGCTTTTAAGGCGGCAGATTTTAATACGTAACGCGCGTGACAGATGGCAAATTTTTAACTACGACTACAAAATTTGTTGCTTTGGACATATTCTTTCAAAATTGGGTTTATTAAATCAAGCTTGAAGTATGTAAACGATAAAATTAAGTATTATTAATTTAAGGTGAAAGTGCACTAAAAGGCTAGCGCGAGGAATTTTTCAAAACATAGCAGTGAAAGGGTTAATAAAAATTCCAGGGAGATAGTCTGAAACGTGAAAATTAAAAAAATCTCCGCACAACAAGTAAACACACTTAATATTTACTTATTAGGTCATCCTATAAGTTCGTGCCGAAAGCGAAAAATATTTAAAATTGTCGAATGAGAAGGCGCTTACCTTCTTTTTTCTCAAATTTAAATGTTCGTTGAAAATTACAAAATTCGACACGAATATTTCATTTTCTCTCAGATTTGAAGGTTCGTTGAAAATAAAATTCGACACGAATTTTCGACTTTTCGCCAAATTTAAATATTCGTTGAGAACAAAATTCGCCATAAATTCACGAAACGACCTGACGCAACGTTTAACCACCCAAACGACACTAATCTCACAAAATGCACCACACGATATCAGTTTTCGGTTTCCATCAACCACCAATTGCGCCTTATTGCGCAAAGGGAACATCCGTCCGAAAGAAAAACTGTCCAGTTTCTCAATTGTCTGCCGGGTCCCGGTCCACGATTCTCCTTCGCCATTCGCTCACGGCAAAGCTCCACGGACCGTCGGTGCTTACCTACTAATTACTAATTAGCAATTAGACCCAAGCGTGCGCGTGCTGGTTTTCTAGGTCAGTCTTGCTGAAATCATCGCGTTCCAACCTAATCGTCGTTCGTGTTGGAAGCTGCACAAAGCCCGTGTAAGTGTCGCCGCGGCAAGTTACGCGTCTCTGAATATTCTCTGCTTCGCGAATAATAATCGCAGTCGTAATCAAGGTAGATTTTAACGTTTGAAAGAATCGATCGAAACGTAGGTACGTTATTCCAATTGACGTTGACGAGAACTCTTTGAACGAATGAAGTTAGCGCGGCGGTGGTACGGGGGAGAGTTGAACAAGGCTTCTAGCGAATTTGAATAACAAATTGAGAGAGTAAGATGTCGACGGAAAGTTTCTAGGCTTGCGTTGACTGCAAGGTGGTCATTTTGAGTGGCACGCTGAGAAGGTAACCAGATACAGGCTGTTAGAACGTAAAATTCATTACAGCTATTACTCGAAATCTAGGTGAAATAGGATCTTATCTCGAATTGGATTCAGAACTGAAATAGGTGTCGTATATTACGGGATATGGAGTGTTTTAAAGACGCGTGATTGGGTTGGTGCTAAGGGTGAACCGGATATTGGTTTTCTCTTTAACACGTTCGTCGCCCAGCGTGAATCGGTCGAGTTCCTCGCGGGGCACAAATCCGATAGTCGGAGCGCAAGAACGTAAACAGAGCGATTAGCTGAAATTTGCGTTCTATGTTACCAGAAGAGGAGACAAATTCTCGAACGCCAGGAAAAGACCAACATATTGTCCCAATTGTCCAAAATCACCAGAAATGTGTTCCAACTGTTTTAACGAATACCATGCTACGTAGTATAATGTTGTATTTTATTTTAAATATAAATTAACGTATAGTATAATATAGTGCGATATTCCATTAAATTCTTGTGTTATATGGATTTTTGTAAATTACTTGTGAAATCCTATTTAACTTGACGAAGAAGAACGTCACCCATATCTGGGTGACGGGTAAGCCCCAGATATGAGTGACGTGGCGACGAACGTGTTAATTTCTCGATCGCACAGGTTTTCTTCAGACTTAGCGATAATTCGGTAAATAAATTTTGAAATTGAAAATCTTTGAAGTTTCTAAATTTGTAAGTTTTAGAATTGAAAATTTGTCAATTTTAAGTTAAACTTTTCCACCCGATTATTGTATTTTTTTTAGCGATAACTAACGTATCATATTTCTGCGTATCTACCGATGTGTGCTATTTAAAATTTAAAGGGCAGCTTAGTCAAATAATGAAACTGTAACCTCTGTCAGTTACCCTATATTGAAATATTTGTACAAAATTTTTGCAAAAAGGGAACATCTTCTTTGAGAGATTGCAGTTAATTTATAAAATGACGTCTGAATTCTAGAAAACGTACAAACAGCAGTACTTCTTTCCAAACCGTCAAAGCTGAACCTCGGTAACGAAGAGAACGCGGGACATGTCGAAAATTTGATACATCAGCCGTTAGAAAAAATGTCACCTTGTTGATTTATTAACATTCCCCGTACTTCACTGTTTTTTCAAATTTTCAAGCTGAATATGAAAAAAATTCAAGTATTTAAATATCAGGAAGCAATTCTGATTGAACTGATTTTTTCCTAATTTATTGCATGCGTAACGAAATTTATGAATTCACCAGTAGTCACAAATAATGTTTTCATTTTCACCGAACATCTGGTGTTCAGAAAGAGAGAAAAAAAGAAAACGAGAAATAAGCATTCCAATAAATCAGTGTCCTTCGAATTTTTACGTAGAAAAGTTTCAGTGTTCCCGCAGGTAAAAGATAGCGGTTTTCATATTTCTATATTGCACACTCGTTATTTCCACGGATTACGTTCGCATGTTTTCTCCGTGAAACTTCTTAAACTTGTCCGACATGCAATAGATAACGCGAAACACTTTAAACGTCCCGAGTCGGGACAGATAACGTGAAACCTTTCGAATGTTAAAGTCGCAATAAATAACGCGGGACATTTGAAACATCGGGCGGACAGACAGCGGAAACGTTTCGTACGTCAGCGTTTTAATAGACGGATAAATTCTCTTCGACGTACGATAAAGAGTTGTCGATGTTGGCCTCTGTTCGCTTGTTTCCCGAGCTTTCGATAGGACAGAACGATAAAAAGGATCCCGTGGATTTGTCGTTGTTTCGAATTTAAAAAAAGAAAGAAAGACTGGAAAACTGAACGAAGTGCCAAGAAATCGTAATGATCCAAGGTGCTTCGAGTTTAAAATGAATTTTAAATTTCGAAAAGTTTCTAATCGAATTTGAAGTAAAATCAAAAAATTGCAGTTTTTTAAAGGATTGGTGGGGTCTGTAATTCAAGGCACGAAGTGCTAAGAAATAATAACGATCCAAGGTGCTTTGAGTTTGAAGTAAATTTTTAATTGAACGTTTTTTAAGGGTTGATGGGTATTTATAAATCGTACAATGAGATTATCTATTCATCAATTAAATTTAAATACGTGAACAGTAATACATTATCAAAGTGTTTTTTTTTTTATGATTTTATTGTACGATTTATTTAACATTTATCGATTCTTTGGAATTATTCGAGTTCTCAGTTATCCAAAGTAGGCTCGAAAATTTACTGTTCCTGCCACAGCGTTGGCCTGAGTGCCTTCGACGACCATCCCTAACGCATCGATTTTAACCCTCTATGGGCCGAATTTTTTTCTCGACTATAAAAAAATGTATGTAACGTAAAATTAAGAAATATCGTCCTATAAATACAGAATAACAATGAATTCAGCAGTTTCAACAATTTTATTATAACGAATACATATTGTGACTTTGAAGTAACAACGGCTATCAAGAAAGTTACTGGTTAATAAGGAGACATTGTGCAACAAGGCGTTTACGCCATCTTGTGGAAAAAAGTTCAATTGTTTAATAAAATATCGATATATTAGTATGTGACTTGAAAGTTATACGGGCCCATAGAGGGTTAACACGTTCCGTGCCGCGTGGGTCGCATACGCCCCACTCTGGTCTTTCCGTTCAGGCCATCTGATATTTCGCTAACTTAAACTATGCAACTACGGCGATAATTTGTTGAAACAAAAATTTTTCCTTTGCTCTATAGCATATCTTAAGCGTTACCCTTTTCTCGATAACAATGATTTTTGCAATCTTATAAATATTGGAAGACATATAGGGCGAAAAGCAAAACTGTTAGTCTCGACAATGTGGGACGCATACGACCCACGCGGCGTGAACGGAAAGTCACCGAAAATCGGTTAAAAGGCTGATTATTACAGTAGCAAAAATTGATAAAAAAAAGTAAGTGTAAAAACGCTTCGAATATTACGATACTCTAACAAAATATATTCAAATAATAAAAGTTCACATATTAGAAATTTATTAATTTAGTCTACAAATTTGATTAGATCGTAAAAATTGAAAAGTGCAATTAAAATTGTTTCCTTATTTGATAACATTCCGAAGAATTTTAACTTGAAATTAATCGAACGTAGGAATATTCGATACGATGCTTGGCAATAGAAAAAAATGTTGCATCGAGCATCCAGTTTCGGTTAGAGTATAAAACAAATTGCAGGTGAATTGCATTTCCAGTCTCTAAGTAGCCGTTTTTGCTCCGCAGTTTAGAACGAGGATACGCGAATTTACGGTAACTCGAACGCAACTACGGAAGTATCGGTCGTTTTTGCTAATTGAATCATCGCGTAAAAAGCGTATGGAATTGTTGCGGTAATTTAACGTGTACGCGTTCGATACGATGTGTTTGGTTACAAAACGAGGAAGAGATTTGCTCACCCGGTGAATTATTATGAATTGCTCGCGTTCAATTCACTTTCGGTTGATACGCGCTTTAATACCAGTGGCCAATTTTTCAACAGTGTAATTGGAAGAGGTGCTCGAGAAATTTGCCGGTGTGTATCTCTTATGAAATTCTTGTGAAAGTTTAACGTAACCATTTCTTCGCGGTAGGCTGATATACGAAGCTACTTAAGGTTGAACAAATGAGTTTCGTGGAAAGTAAATAAAAGACTTTTTGTTTACTTTTGTGTATTTCACGTTTCGGCCGGAGATGTTACTTTGTTATTGGTTTTCTGAAGTAATAACAAAGACAGTTTTTGAGTAATTTGTTGACGCAGTAGATATACACTACCGGCCGAAAGTTTGGAATCACTGTGCATTGCAAGGTACACAGAAATTCCCGGAATAAAGTCCAGCAGCTTTAAGAATTTTTTAACGAATTTTGTGTCATTTGAATCAATCGATATGAGATAAATTGCTATTTATCTCCAGAATATCAAGTCCATGAAAAATTAGTAAGAGATTCAGTACTGATGAAAATTGGGAGGTGATTCCAAACTTTTGGCCGGTAGTGTATATGGTAAACTTTGAGGAATTTTTTATTCCATTATGAGAAATATTTAAACTTCGTTTTAAATTTTTTACGAGGAATATTAACAAAATAAGTGGATAGTGATTTCTCGCGTAAAAAATTGTAATTCTATTGTTAGTTATTTATTACTTCCGAGATTTTCTTTAGAAGGACTTGTTCGAAGAGAGAACAGTGCTTAATATTTTTTAAATTTGGCTGTTGAATAAGAAACACTCACAATTTCATAAAAGAGCATACTTATGTTTTAACTGTTCATGAACTTCAGCGAACATAACGAAAAATGTGACTCAGCTAAAGAAAATTTATATACACGTCTAAGCTAATTTAAAATTTTAATTGCTGCGTTCTTAAAAAATGCAAATTTTTAACCAGGAAGATACTAATTTCGTGCATTTTCTTTCAGACAGAATGTTTCGGAGCTG
>NW_017100254.1:4174078-4206785 GCF_001263275.1 Habropoda laboriosa | reverse complement strand
CTGCCACTTGGGTATGTAGCATTGCAGACACAATACTCTAATATTTGTTTTTTGTGCATTTTGGTTCAACTAATCCACGGTGCATGTCATAGTTGGACCATTACCATAATTTCTTATGCGTTTACTTTTGAAAAAAGTCTCACAGTTTCTGCGTTACCGAACATTACTACTCTAAGCTGAGTTAATCCACAACATCACGAGTAGAATCCTCTGCCTTTTGCTCAATTAATCATAGACAAAATTCTGCCTTCAAGGAACCCCGATCCATCGCTCTCAAATTTACCCTAACTATTCCATCCAGTGCACAGCAAGTATATACCTTAACACGTTAAACGCCCAGCCTGTTTTGCTTACCGTTCCGTTCAGTGGGCCAAGTGGGCCATGCGAACTATAAACAGAAGGCGACCAACGAAAAGTATACTGTCAGTCGCCGGTGACTGACATGGTGCTTAACGTGTTAATAGTTGGACCATCGTTACAATTCTCTAAGTACCTATTTTAAAAAAAGTCTCATAATTTCTGTCTTATTGAACATTACCGCTCTAACTTCATTTATTACACTACATCGTAAGCAGAATCTGCTTTCTACCCAATTAACCGCAGACAAAATTCTGCCTTCAAAAAAGCGGCGATCCATCACTCCCCGATTTACCCTAACTATTCCATCCAGTGCTCGCACACATGGAGCACTTTTTCTCCCAATCGCGGCGTAGCGAAAGGGTTAGAAACGAAGTCGGTGCGCCACACCGTCTTACTACCCGTACAACCGAAGACATCCGTTCGATGCACGGGAATCAGGTGCAATTGTGTAACAACAGAGTGTATCGTTCCGCGCGGGATTTGCACGCATCAAATACCTTCTCATGCGGTAGGCGTATGCTTGTTCGTCTGCGAGGTGGCCTACCGCAAACACATTCAGTAGCTCCTCCGAGTATCTGTTGCAAACTACCGGTGCAGCTGTGCGCGCTGCAAAGCTGACTTCTCCTCTATCCCGATGGTACCGATATTTATACGTGGTATCTAGGTGCTCGTGTACCAGCCAGGTTGCTTCACGCGATACCGTGCTAGATTTACCAGCCGAGGCACCTATACGGCCGCGCCACGGCTGTGTTCCAGCCAGTGCGCCAGTAAATACTGGTTTCTCTCGAGAGTGCTCGAAACTCTATATAACATACATACAGCCTATACATATGTATATAATGTTAATACGTGCCGGTTGTCGGCACACCGTGTATACACACCCACGAATCAGCAACGGCGCGGCGGAATCGATTGCCTAATACTTTCGTCGCGACGCATTTTTACACGCCGCGCCACAACGTCGTCCGTGTGGTAGCTTTTCCCCTTAGAAAAATATGCGAATTCCCTTGGTTGGCTGGTATTAATAACAGCTTTTCCAGCACACCGCGGAACGAGTTCTGCCGGGGATTGCTGGAATACCAATTAGTAACAGAGTCGAACAAGTGGCACGACCATGAGAGCCTCGTTGATTGCCGAGAGTTTAGGTGATATGGAAAATCTGTTCGGTGTCTCGGAGTATCGCTTCCTCGATGAATTACGCGGTGGAGAATTGTTTAAGTGGAATTTTTTGGTGTGTGGTGTTGGAGGACATTGTTTTGGGGATTTTGAAAGGATTATGGCAATGATCAAAATATTGTTGTTTATTTGATCTTTCAATTTTAGTGGGTTTCTGATGAGAAAATTGTAAATTTGAAGAAAACTCTGATAGAAAGTGAGTGGAAGTAACAACGACCTGGCTGGATGTTAGAATTTCTTACCGGGAAGGTAACATATTTTATGTGAGAATGTGCCGAGGGTTAATAGAGGAAATTAGGATAAGTTTTTATCAACTTGTGAGTAACTTGGATGTTAGATTCGTTTTTAATTTATGCAAAACTGTTTGCATGCTGATTTTCTTAGTCTAAGGAAAGCTTGTCGACTGTTGACGGGAATATTGAAAGAAATTACGTATGCCATGACGTGTGCCGTTCGGCGTCGTGCAGAAAATACCGTCGCTTTTCTGCATTTTTCGAAAAAGAAAAAAAAATAAACTAAAGGTTTCACTTCATCCGTATCTTCTGATTTTGCTTGTCGTTTACGCTTGCAAATTTACACAACAATTGAACGACAATTTGTCACAGAGCCGTGTAAAACAACTGCTAATTTTTAATATGCTACTTAAACAAGTATATCATGTAGAAAAAATTAGGTGTTGTGAAACAAGAAATTATGAATGACTTTGAAATCTGAAAAGAAAATGTTGCGAAAAGTGTTCTATCAATCATAAAATATACACCCTTTTAAATTGAATAATTTCTCCAAGGGCAATTTACCTTATTCCTAAAAGCAGAAGAGATATTTTCGAGGCAAAAAGGATAAACGAACAACCCTGTGTATCGTATATCTCAATTAGCAAAGTATTTAATTTTCCCTAGCTGTCATTCGATACAGCTATCTCGTCCGTGAAAACCGCAATAAACGCGGGACGATGTGGCCCGAAACTAGCCCAGAGCTAGCCAGACACTGAACAGCAGTGATCTCTGAATTAAAGCTGGTTCCGCATGATGCATTAGGCTGTTTTCAGTGCACCGCGGGCGCATGTGTGATTGCTTTCAGAGCGACGTGTGCAGTCGACACAGCATTCCAAGTTCCCCTTTTTAATATTGAATAGAAATATTGTTATTAGAGGATCTGGCCACGGAATGGGAAAAGCGATAACGCCTTCTGATAAGAAGCTCAAAAGTCTTTATTGATATTGGAAACCAGTTTCCATTCAGCGCGGGCACCCGCGTTACGCTGAACGCTGCGATAAGATTGAACTGCTCTGCGTGCGGCTCGTGGGCGCCCGCGGGCACTCGCGGGCACGAAAATGCCCTCGAGCTCGCCATTTCACACCTCGCGAGTTTAGGTTTATTTGTCTTGCTAGAGTGACTGTAATAATTATGCAATCGAGTCTAAAATCTCCTCAAATACAATACACACAGGTATTTTTTGCTAATCAATTTAGGAAATATCTTCCTTCCATAACTACAGTTTCCTCCTATTATATATCGTTGTTTACTTGAACTGTAAACAGAATTTTTCACTTAACTCTAACAATGAGTAAAACTTCTATCAAGGAGCTCTCCTCTTTCACACACTCGAACGAACAATTTAAATTGCCTTGCTTCTCCATGTAACAGCTGGTCAACATTGTCCCACATTGTGTGCCGTTCTCGCGTGTGTGACAGTGCGGATAATGCGTTTTAACCGTCATTATTTCCATATTCGTACAGGAGAGCATTTTTTCCTCGTCCTCTATTTCTCTCTCTCTCTCTCTCTGTTCGTGTGTACATCAAGAAAAGATTACCGTGACTCGTTGTAGGCGTTTCATTACGTCGACGCGCCGCATCTGAGATCGGTGTTCTCTAACGGGACGCGATGCAAATTCTGCCAAAGCTCAGGGATAAAGTCTTGTTGCTCGTGCCTCGGGAACTCGTAACGACCTCCACCTCGGGGGTGTTCCGTGGTAATCGATTGGAGTAGCCTTGATGTTGCTGTTCTGGTACTCTAACTGAGAAATTTGTAATGTCCACAATGTGGGAAAAATGGGAACGTTGAAGGAGAGGCAGTAAAGAGTAATCTCTTTCGAGAAAGAACCTAGAGTACGACTTCTTCATCGTTGATTCTTAGATCTGATGATCTCTTTTTCTCTTTTTCTTTTTCCTTCTTTTTCCTTTTCCCTCTTTTTCTGTTTTTCCTTTTCCCTCTTTTTCTCTTTTTCCCTCTTTTTCCTTTTCCCTCTTTTCTTCTTTTTCCCTTTCCCTCTTTTCCCTCTTCCCTCTTTTTCTGTTTTTCCTTTTCCCTTTTTTCTTCACTTTTTCTCAAAAATCTCTCGAATAAATTGCAATTTTTCATTTTTCAATGTTACAAGAAAGTATAGATTCGTGTCAAATTATTAACGAAATATTGAGAGGTAAATCAGACTAAAAATTCATTTTTCAATTTGAAAGCTGCATTGATATTCCCTGCAAAATTTCTAAAAGGATTTCAACAGCATACACGGATGCCTCCTGTATTTCTAAACTGATGTGCGACAATGAAAAAATCGAATTGAAAAATTATTTACTATCTTGCGAACGTATGTTAAGAAAGTGCAAATGAACGAAGAAAGTTGACGATTTGTAAGTGTATGCAATATTGAAAATTTGACGTTGCTACCTAAGTACGAACCATTATACGAATGACTATTTCTATAAATTGCAAAATTATCCGTAAGATGTTAATAGGAGTAATATTCATCGATTCATTGGTACATTTAACAAGGAAGTATGTTGTATTCGTCTGATCTCATAGCGTGGCTAATTTATCATTCAAGAAAGTTGACATTTTGTAATGACTACTAAGATTAATGTCTGTCGTGGCCTACAGTGTTAAAAATATCGTTTCTCTATTGCCTTATGACTTACGAGGTAAAAGTGCAGCAATAAATAAATTATGTAACGATCTTTATAACGCATCATTGTCAATTGATCGTTGAATTGAAAAGAAGAAAAAAACCGTAAATCCTTTTTGAAACGTTTTGTCACAGAAGAGAAAGGTTTTGAGGGATCACAACGCAAAAATAGTCATTCCTCTTGTAACAAATCTTTGATTGCTAATTCCTCGGTGAAAATTTCAAATTAATCTCGCGACAGTTGTGCAAATCACACGAAATTAAATATAGTTCATCACATGACACAAATTGGCTATTATACCGAGCGTAAGAAATTTGTGAAACTCGTTTTTATCCTACAGTGTCACGATTTATCTAAATATTGATCTCTGCAAAATACCCAAGATTGCTTGTTTCACAGGATCCTCGTACTGTATGGATCGTACGTTATTTCCATATTCAGGTAATTGTCATAGGTCAGGTTTACATGGCGTTCTGGTAACAGAAATTATTACACATTAGGTCTTTGGGTCAAAAAAGACCCAAGATCAACGACCTCGGCTGTTTTTCGACGGAAAGACTGGACAAAAGTAAATAAGTAAATAATAATAAAAAGACTGGACACTTTCTAATATACACACTATCTACAAGGAAGCCTTTCGTACCTGTAAAGTACATTCGACCTCCTTCTCAAATTCATCACACATCATTGTGTAGTCTACTTTCTACAAAACGTTACCTTGGAAGCCCTCCAGCCCGCGAATTCCTCCGTCAAACACAGATTGCTCTATAGATTCAACTTTCTATGCGACGAAGACCAATTTAAATTTGTCCAGGAGCGAAAGGAAATTGTCTTTTAACGGGATCGAATGAAAAGTAGCCACGTCGTGGCGCGAACGCGTTACACATCTGCTTTCTGACTCATTTCGTGTTTCTCCTCCCGTTTCGTGCTTGCAAATCTCTCTCTTTTTCTCTCTCTCTCTCTGTCTTTATCTCTCTCTCTCACTCTCTGTGTCTCTATCTCTCTCTCACTCTCTGTGTCTTTATCTCTCTCTCTCTCACTCTCTGTGTCTTTATCTATCTCTCTCTCACTCTGTGTTTCTCTCACTCTCTCCCTCACTCTCTGTGTGTGTCTCTTTCTCTCTCTCTCACTCTCTGTCTCTCTCTCGCTCTCTCTCTCTCTGAAGCGTAAAAATATGAAACCAGCGATAAATGCAAGGATGGTGCATAAACCCGCTAATGGATCGAAAGATCGTCAGCGAAAATGCGTAATGCCAAGGCTGGAGGAAATGGCCTGTCGGTTGTTTCCCGGTTTCACCTAATCGTTCTATATCTGGTCGCCTGTGTTCTCGTAACGGGATCTTTCGCCGCTGTTGCGTTTGCCTATTTTCCACGAATTTCGCGATACCGATCCTCACGAGTGCTACCTGCGCGATGCATAATGCACTCTGTCAGATCATTTGGATCGATTGCGTTCGAGGATAAATCAGCATGGTGCGGGTAGTCGAATGTGTTCCGATCGTGAAATCGGCACGTCCTTTTTCGTGCATAATTCTTAGGTAAAAGTTCGAGAACTGGAGAGAGAGAGAGAGAGGGGGGGGGATCGTTACTGTGAAAAGGCATTAAACTGCTATGGTGATAGGAAAGTGAAATTGAACTTATTCAGATTCATTCTGTGTGGCCTGATTGTATCGCGGTGATTTGTAAATACTTGAATGGAAAATATCTTTCAGATTTTTCAAACGACGCGGCTAAGATCGCCTATTTTCAACATGTTTCTCGCGTGTGATGCTCAATGTACCATTTCGAGATAAATCAGCTTGATTTAAAATCAACAACATAGACACAGGGAAATAGTTTTCGCGGTGAGCAGCTCGAAATTGTAGCACGCACGTATGGTACATGTTTACAAGTGGAAGCTGGATCTTTCTACTCTGCTTTCTGAATAATTATCGTGTGAAACTGGGATAGGATTGTCGAAGAAAATAGGAAATTTAACATATGAATATAAATGGTATATTACACTTTGTATATTATAAAGCATAAATCGAACTCAACTCGAGGAAATAATCCATAATTGGTGATTTTTACAAAATAATCCATACAATGGTGATTTTTTTACTATAACGAGGTCACGAATGCAGCATCATTTTCTAATTGCCCCCAAAATTATTGAAATTTCCCGCCTATGGGGCGTACTGTGCTCATGAGTTTGCCCGCGGGGCAGCACACGGGCAAGAGGAGGGCATTTTGCCCGCGCCGCCAAAATTTTCAACGATCGATGTCGGCCAATAATGACAGTACACATACCCTATTTTTATGATTGTGATAAAGTGGATTTATGGGGATGCGACCCATTCAGACTCCCGAGCTCCACACAACATGCCTAAAATTGAAAAACTCTGTTGCAAAACTAATTAAATTTGGGTATTTCCTTTTTCTCTCGTCACAAAGCCACCTCATCCTTCTTTTTATACCGAATAAAATTCTAACATCGATACGATCAATACAATACAAGCAACATCCATAATTTATCACCCACAATGGTGATTCATTTCATTTTCATTTTCTAATTGCCCCCCAAATTATTCAAATCTTGTGTTGCGTACGCTCCACGTTGGGAAACACTGTTCCGAAAGAAGAAAAAATTCCACCATTGCCCGCAAGAATATGGCAGAAAAATCCAAACGACCGATTCATCTGAATCTAATCTGCATACGGGTAGGCAACGTGTCCGTCACGGTCGCATCCCGTCCATCTATAATATCAGACCAGGCCCCGTTTTTTCCCCTCTTTTTCTTCCTTTTAACGCTGTACAATGCTGCCGATTTCATAAGTGTAGCGTGGCGATCGCGAAGTGTTTCAACACGTTTACGCGCATATGCCGCAAGAATTGGGCCAAGCATCCGCTTCCTTCTTTTGCGATTCCACAGTTCGCGAAACGCAGCCTATATATATGTATGTATGTATCGTTATTTTTATGTAGATTCTCGAGTGTCTTGAGATCTTAGGCCCTTGTTTTTCTCTCTACCTTTCCAGTTTCGTTCTTTTGTTATTAGGGAAACGTAAAAATGGCCGTTTGGACGTAAATGGTGGTTGAAACGATCGAGATGATTGAACAGTTAATGGAGTAGCGTGGAAATTCGATTTTATACCTATAGTGGAGAGGTTAAGAAACCAGAGAGACCAGACTTCCTTTTTTGCCCTGTAGGCCGCTTACCAATTTCCGATTGCGCAACGGCAAATTGGTGCGTTACAGTCGGATAGGAGAATATCTATATACTTTTAGAAATTTCTCTTGCGATGCAGATGCCATTTTGTTCGGAGATATTACGGTCAGATTGATGGCTAGAAATTTGACAAATGTCGCTATAGTTTTTTCTTAAAATGTAATTCTGTACCTGAGAGCTAGACTGATCCAAGTCCTGTGTTATAATTTTACAGGAGAACAGAAAGACATCATCGTTGACATAAGACAGCATTGTACTCGAAGCAATTGGACCGATTAAATCTTTTATTAAATTTTTTATTTATTGTGCGGTGTAATTAGCTCCCTGTGGCTTTAACCCTTTGCGATCGGCACATTTCTCTGGCGGGACTACCGTAGACACCGATTTCTAGAACAAAATTGAAATGCCGCCACTATGGCGGCACCGATCGCAAAGGGTTAATAATGTAAAAAAAGAGCAGTAGAATGGTGAAGAAAATGGACTTGGGGTAATTTGGCTGTGAGGTGCAGAATTTTCCTTTGAACGTATGTAGATATCTTTGAGTAAAATTTTACTGGGAATAAACAGGTAATTGTATAATTAAATATGCGTAAGAAAAACAGCGACTGCTAATTTCCAAAACATAAACTTCTGAACATCGATGAATTTTTATATTAATAATACACTGAATTTCTATAAGATGAAACAAATATTCGTCTAAAATTAACACATGTAACATTCGCTTCGATTTGAAAATTACACAAAATTTATTCAAGTTACTGATAATTCTCCTGACAAATAGTTGACACAGTCACCGTTTGCAGTGCGACGTTTGAATGTTTAAAACTGTATGTTGTCAAATTAATTACGACGAAAAATCCGAAACGCAATTAGGTGAACAATTTCGCTCACAAGCCACGAGGAGGTCTTAAGTTTAAAAACCGCTTCACCCTCTCTGCCGTGCTCTGTTGTTAAGTAGCAATTAAATTAAGGGGGGGTCTTCGGCTTAATTACCTCCAGTTTTATCATTTTTTTAATTGAGGCGATCGGAGTTCCTTTAATTACACACGTGCAGCGACAGAGAAAGCTATCCCTGCAAGCATTCGTGCTCCCGACAGTGTCACATCTTTCTCTCGACGCGCTGCTCGTCTCTCCTCGTTTTCTCCTTCCTCTCCCAGTCTGCGATGCTCGAGAAAATATTTCGAAATTGCTTAGAAATTCAACCGAAGCAAACTTGTCGCCGATGACGCAAAGCCGAAGGAATAAGAAAGAGGAAACAATTCTTGTCATTAGCATACAATCCGTTTTCTTCCATCGAGAAGAATCATTCTACAGAAATTAAACGACCTTGCTCGTTCTTTCAACGCACGTCCTCCGATTTTACAGCCGAAGAACAACAACTACAGTTCAGAAACGAAGAGTAATAATCTGTGGAATTCTTTAGCAACGCTAGACACACCATTTGCTTCGCGACACCGGCATAAAAGCGCCTAAACTAACCAGATCGTCACGGCAGAAAACCATTTAGCAACGAGGACGCGAAAAAAGGAACGTCGTCTGCATAACGATATATGTACTTACCTACATTCAGGGTGATCACCTTAGATTATCCTGTTGAAGCGAATTACGCATAAATCTTGCACCTTTTACTGAAGATTCCCGTGGAGAGTAACAATCGACGAGTAGTCTGTGGTCTAATTTTTTGTGTCGTTAGCGCGTAAATCGAAAGTTCTGCTGTGTCTCAAAAATGGACTGATAAAAAATGTACCATTATCATCTTCTAGGCCTATCTGAACCATACTATACGACACAAAAAAAAAATAAGTCTATAGACTAATTTTTGGTGCCAAAGAAAATGAGTCTGTAGACTAATTTTTGGCGTAAAAAAAGAACGAGACTATAGACTAATTTTTGGTGTAAAAAATGAGTCCGTAGACTAATTTTTGGTGCCAAAGAAAATGAGTCTGCAGACTAATTTTTGGTGCCAAAGAAAATGAGTCTGCAGACTAATTTTTGGTGCCAAAGAAAATGAGTCTATAAGCTAATTTTTAGCGTAAAAAAAGAACGAGACTATAGACTAATTTTTGGTGCCAAAGAAAATGAGTCTGTAGACTAATTTTTGGTGCCAAAGAAAATGAGTCTGTAGACTAATTTTTGGCGTAAAAAAAGAACGAGACTATAGACTAATTTTTGGTGTAAAAAATGAGTCTATAGAGTAATTTTTGTCTCGTTAGCGCAGAAATCGGAATTCCTCCTGTGTCTCAAAAATGGACCAACAAAAAATGTACCATAATCGTCTTTCAAACCTAACCTAAACCACATTACACGACAACAACAAAAATTTCAATCGGTCCAACAACATCTCAGAATAATCTAAGATGCTCACCTTAGTCGGTTCCCTCTGTATATCGTCGCGGAAGAGAAAAAGCCGCCTCTCAAACACAGTGACAACGGACGAACAATCGACGGTGGAAAGAAAGCAGAACTCTGAGAGGAGCAGAAAGAAAAGGAGGAGTTAGAGGGAGGGAGAAAGACGGGACGAGGTCGAAAAAGTCGTGCAATTAGTAACTACCGTTCACGGTTTGAAATTATGTTCGCAAAGTGAAAGAATCAAAATAGTGTGGAATCGAGAGCAGAGAGGAGGTCTCGTGAATGAGAGGACTTCAGTTTCTGAGGATTGATCCATGTCGGTCAAGGTGACCGTGATCGATCCAAATTTTATTTGGCCCCTTTGTCGAGCCACACCGCTTTTTTTTTGCTGCTCTTGTTTTTACTACTCGCGGGTTAAAGAGGTACATCCGGTTTAAATACACGGGAGTACATGCTTGGTTGGTTTGCAATTCGTTCGTTTTCAGGCTGATCGCGTACCAGTTTCCGCGATGGCCGATTTGATCATTTAAAGAAGGTTTCGTGGTTTTGTCAAAATATATAAAATAGTGGGAATATTTTCTTCTTCGTGTGTATCTTAGAAGTCTCGTTTCATTTTTTTTTTTTTTATCGCTATACTGTTTTCGCATTGTTTCCGGCAAGTTACTAATTTTTGCTTCTTCCATCAAAATGTGAAATTGCAACCAACCACAATGTTTCTTCTCTAGAACGAGGAAAAGTTGGATTATAGAGGGTTAAAAGAGGAAATGCAGTACTAACTTCATTGGTGCAACCAAGTTTAGAGACGCTTAGATTAGATTGCTTTTGCTGGCATTCAAAATACACGTTCATTTTGTATTAAATTTTTAAGCACGAGTACAATTATGTTCTGAGATCTGGATGAGTAGTTCCACAGTACTAATACGAGTATCTTTTTCTCTGTGAATTTTCCTTGATGTGTCACACTGCCATTTGGAATTTTAATTGATAACTTCAATAATTTTTCATTGATAAAATTAGCAATTTTAAGGTGTAAATTTTGTCCACGGCCGTTAAGAATTTTGTGAAGTAAGAAACTCGAGTAAAATTGTGTCGAAATTTAATCGATAATGCAACTTCTTTTCTGCGTGCACTCAAAAGTAGGCAAATCCTGTAGGTTAAGAGAGAGAGAGAGCCAGTTGAGAAAATTTTTGAATCCGGATCTTTCACTCGTGAAACGATCAATTAAGGTATTTAGGTTGCCGTTTCATTTTTTTTCCCTCGAGTGTCACGTCAAAGTGGCTGCCGTCACCAGTAAAACATTTAACGAGATCGTAACGCTGCTCGCTCGGTATTATTATGTTCGATGTACGTTTTATTCGTAGCAGTGATACAGAAATAACGCTTCACACGTACACAACGCAATTTCGAAAAGCCTATGAAGAAAAAAATGTAACAGAAATACGCTTTTATATTACGCGTTTTTTTTTTTTTTGTTTTTCTTAATGATGCCAGTGTAACACTGGCTCGTTAATAATACTTCACATGTTAAGGAAAAAAACCGGGAATGCAAATGGATTTTATTTTAATTGGCCTTAAATAAGATAACAGAATGTTGCATTTTGATTACTGATTAAACGAGCAATTAAATCATCTGATAGCTGAAACTCAGCCACGTGTCGAATACTAGAATTCGTAAAATAGGTTGAATTATTAATGTAAAGTCTGATATTGATAATTTGATCATCTTGAACTTTTTTAGTCGATAAAAAACAATTTCATACTTTTGTGTAATAATATCAGAGCCACGGAATTAACAGTAATGAATTTTCACCTGTTCTCGTTATTGCAAAGTGAATTGGACGAGAAGAACTTTGCAACCAGTGATCAGATGCACGTGAATTCTTTTCAAATCCTCCAAGTTTTGTGTTAGAGGCATGAAAGAGACATTAGAGAAAGAGAGAAACATTACGTTAGAGACATAAAATCATCGATAGAACGCTATATGTATTTTACATTAAAATATTCTAGATACGCTATTTAGTCGCCTTCTCAAGGGAGGTGAGATGTCTTCTGAAGATTTTTCCCATGTGAAATAAAGAAAGTACGTTGGAAAAACTCCGGGAAGTCGAGAGAAACACGTTTGGTGCTTCCCCGTGCTTCAATTTTCGACCGCGAGCCGCACGCTGCGCAGCCATTTTCCAGACGGTTAACTTAACCTAATTTAATTCAGCTTAACGTATACCTAAATAAATAAAGACACTGCTGTAATTTTATTTACTATTCATAGATACTTATTGCCTTGAAAAATGACGATTAAAATATTTCTACTACTTACTAACGATTTTGCTAGTCATGCTAAACACGACCTTCATTTTTATTATATTTGTCATTGTAACCGCGACCTTCGTTTTCTTCCTTTCACTATTCTTTCCAATTGTCAGTCTCTTTCACGTCTGTTGTTTACTTGCATTCTACATAATCTATTAGCACTTCTTTGCGGATTTTCATCTTGTTTGTGTGTTAAAGAGCAGAGGACAGGTAACAGTAGTTTTGTATATAATTATACGCATTTCATTTCCTTGTAGCTTTTGCTGTATCAAAAGCTGAGAACAATAGAAACTGTTTTACATTCGCCTGCAAGAGGAATTTTTGAAAATTTCGAAAATTAACAAACTACGAGTTGCTAAATGCAAAATTGTAACAGAAATGTTATCCTTAGACAAATGAAGCAAGTGTATCCCCAAATTCTACGAGATATTCGCCATAAGAAAAATTGAAGAATAACAAAATGGTAGCCTCTCAGATTCAGAACTTAAGCTCAGTCCTGCCTCGAGTCACTTCCTCGTCCACAACTAATATTAACATTCAAGTTTTTTTTACTATACTCAGATTCAGGTCCTAAAACTGTCGCGACACATCCTACAATTAAGATCAGTCGAACGAATCTTCAGTTGATCAAAAATAGATAGCTGTCGTACGAAAGCACATTCGTCAAGCCAAAAAAAAAGAAAGAAGAATATCTGATCAAATTTAGAACATCAGACCATAATTGACTGCTTCCATCACCGTGAACGTGTACACATCACCCTAATCGAGCCGCACTTGAAGCCTACGTGGAAAAAAGAGAGAAAGAGAAATCTCTTACAATGTATTATGCATCTGTTGTTTATCAACAATCGACGACCATTCTCGCAGAAGGTTTATATGTAATTAGCAGGCTGACCTTTGCTAGGCGTCGTTGCGTCACTGACACTGCCTAGCTAGACAGAGTTGACATTGACACGCGTCGCGATTTCAAAGTCAGATCCGTCAGGATCGCTCGGATTATGCCGTGAGAGTTTTATCACGCAACCGGCCACCTTGGGCGACTGCAAGAAAATAATGGAAAAAGACGGAGAAAGAGAGTTGGGGAACAATTAATGGCACCGTGGCAAAAACGAAAACCGGCGGGAGAAGAAGAAAAAAAAGGTTGCAACTCTTTTGTTCGTTGCGTGAACAGTTGTGGAACGAAGCATGTCAAAATGTGAGTTACCGGTTCGAGGTTGATTTGCATGCTGTGATAAATGAGAGATGACAGTACGATTTCTTTGGAGGTTGGTTCTTAGCGAAGGATAAATTGCGAGGAAAGGTGGGAATTAGCGTTGTTAATCGAGTTTGGGGAATTTGATGTGCGAGATAAGAAGGAAGTGTAGATAGTAAAAGAGTAGTAAACAGTATACAGATTGATTAATAAATTGTAAAGCAAAATGAAAAGATAGTATTTGAAAATTGAATTTTATCAGTTAGTTTATTTTCTTGAAAAATGAACTCGAGGACTTTCTTCCATTCGTAATTCACTAATTGCAGGTATTTTAATTCACTAAATTGCAATATTATAAGATAGGAAGTAGTAATAACAGTAATTATTGCGATAGTGATTTATGTGATAATAAAACACCGGTGCTATATACTAAAAATTCTGTACACTGAGCTAATACAGTTTGAAGCTAAGATTCGTTCTAACGAAGAATTTTGGCTTTTTCGATTCGGATCAGTAGAATGACCCGAATCAGGTCAGCCAGTGGGACACCTTTTCTTAACGGGAGCGTACTAAATAATTTACAGTTCAGTCAGTTTTGAATATTTTCACTTGAAAAAAAATTGTGAATATTCTCAAGACACGGATAAATAAGTACGTAAAAAATGATACTAAAAGGTCTTATAGTTTCTTCATAAAAAAATCTCAAAGTAGACCTAACAAATGACTCTCTAGAATAGGATATATTAACGTTCTTTCAACGTAACCGTACTGAATAATTTATAATTCAGTCAATTTTGAATATTTTCGCTTCAAAAAAATGATGAATATTCTCAAAACATGGATAAATATGTGTGCAAAAGATCGATACAGAAAGTGTTACAGTTTCTTCACAATAAAATCTCAAAGTAGACCCTAAAAAATGGCGCTCGAGACTAGAACAAATGAACGAAAGAAAGCATCGCACGACTTAACCGGAAGTGAACTCTCTCCGAGAAAAATGATCTTCACAAAATTAACACTATTTTCAACCACGCCAGTCGGGAAACGCTTCTCTCGCCATTTACAGCGCGAATCAATCGAGAAATGGAAGCATCGAGCGGTGTCTCCTTTTCTATGGAAAATCGCCAGGCGTGAATGAAGCGATAAAATCCTTAAACGTCCACCAGGAGAGGAAAGAGACAGAGACCGGTTACAAAAGTGGCGGGACAAGACCGACGATATTAGATCGGCGATCTATAAGGTAACGGTATTCGCCGGAGATCACGGCGATCGTCGAAGATAAAGGCACCCGATTGATACGACACTTTTGTTCCCCGGCGTAAAAAGTTGCTGTTTAATCGATTTCGAGGAACATCATCCGGGCATTTCGCTGCAAAAGGACCTTCAGGAAGGTCCAAGTGTTCTCGGAACACAGAGGAATTCGCGGTGATAGTAGGACAGCCGTATATTACGAGGAATCGATTTGGTTGACACAAACGCGCGGTTACGCTCGATTAATCCTTACTTGGAGGTGTATGTATTATTTGCAACTGGTAGAAAGTGCGATGATTTTCATGAGAAATTGCCCGATTCGCGAGTGCTTTCGTCGTGTCTGGGAACTTTCCACGTTCTGTGAAGTCTTTCTCAGCGTAACATTGTGTTACTTCTATTTCGATAAAAGTTAAATATTAAAAATATTAGGTGTACAAATTAATTCGATGCCTTTTTCATAGTCTTCGTGACTTCGTCGACGAAAATTCGCCATATTTTTCAGAGATTGAATTCGTCAGTTACCTGATAAATGGGAAAGTTTATCCGAAACAATGGAGATTATTTTGAACATTAAAATTGTGTTCGATTTTTTGTAAATAAATTTTGAAATTTGCGAAAGGAGGTTACAAATTAATTTGCACGCCTAATATGTAAAAATGACGATGAAACATCCGATTCGATTCGTTTAGTAACCTCCCCAATTTAATTTGCAAACTTTTAGTTATTTTTAACGTGAGAAAAATATATTATTACGTAGATCACTATTGTTCGATGAAATTATTAGAACTCCTGACAGTTTTTAACTGTTGTTTTTAGCGTGTCTGCTCGTGCGGAAATCCAGTTTCATTGAATCCCCATTTTTGGTCGACAAGGACCAAAACTGCCGAAAGAAGATCAACACGACCAAAAACTATGCGAAAAACACTCGATTCGAATTTCCATAAAACCTTCGATACAAATATTAGCGGCAACCTTGACAGCCAATTCGAGTGTGACCGCCTAAAATTCGTGTCCTGTATGAATCACTAACGAACGGAAAAAACCGAATCGAAAATAAGCAAAAAGGGGGCAGGCGAAATGACAGGAAAATAAAGCGCGGTTAATGTCATTCCAGAAATCACGCGAAATCGCGAAGAAGCTGTAGAAGTGGCAAACATGTTATTATAGCGTATAAAGACGGTCGTAAAAATCAGTCGATTCTTGGCCCGCTGTTAAAGGTGAAGGAAGCTCGGTTTTGCTGTAATCGTCCTTCGAGATGCTGCAAAAGATTACCTGTCGATTGGCGCGGTTCGTTTCCCCTCGATGCCTGACGATGCAACGATCAATTTTAAAAGTGTGCAAGGTACATACGCTTCTAAATGAAAGATGATTTTCCAGAAAGATTGCGTACTAATATATACAAGTATGAACGCAGGTTCGAAGGATGAGAAAGGTGTTCTGTTGATGTCTGACTAGTGACTTCGATTTCACTTTGTTTCCATGTCCTTTGACCTGGAGTAGACAGAACACGTTTGTTACGCGCAACGTAACGCTACCTTACGGCGATAAATTAGATCCTGAGCTCGGGCTGTGTTTGTTGACGCTTTGACTGTTGCGTGGACGTGCTTTCTTTGGCTTTCTTTTCTTTTATAGTTGGACTGACAGAGTTAGGTCATTAGCGGTAAGTTAAATGATGGAAATCGCTTGAAATGCACCCATGAGCAACAGGTGTGCCCGTGCGGGCAAAATTTTGTAGCGAGGGCAGTGGCGGGCAAAATTTTCTGCGAGGGCAGTGGCGGGCAAAATTTTATAGCGAGGGCAGTGGCGGGCAAAATTTTATAGCGAGGGCAGTGACGGCCAAACTTCAGTATTGTGCGTCAAACGCACGTATATTTTTCTTTTTCTTTTTATTTATAATTGAGCTTTATGTCACATGGACATCTTGGTTCGATTTCGTGAGATTTCGTCGGAAGTGTCCATGTGATGTCAAAGCAGTGTTTGTCTCTGGATTCGATATCTTCTGTACTCACACAAAACTAAAAATCGAAGCATTTATTTTTATTCTTTAAAAAAAATTGTTCTTCTAGTGAATACGCATGTTTTGTGTGTTACCAATACTCCGATGATTTTAATTACACAAAATGGAAGCAATTTCAAATACACCACGTCGCTAAGGATCTAGCAGACGACGTGACGTTAAAGAATTCGATAAAAAGAAGTTCTTAAAAATTTAACTTAATACTTAAGTTTAATTAACTTATAAATAGATAAATGAGTACGTCGCGTTATAGATTCACCTTGAACATCGACCAAACGTTATTATCCACCTAATTACATCGATTCGCATAAAACAACTCTCTCTGCGATCGTAATTCACAATGTCCACGTATCTATTTCTATCTGTGGCCGACGAGAGAAAGCACAATCCTCCTGCAGATTCACCGCGATTTCTCTTAACCTTGTCGCATAATACTCAATTGAAATGACGTCGAGGGGTGAGTCAGAGAATCATCCGTAAGACTAGTTAACTAAGCTTACTCATAGGCCAAGATGATACTGTTTTCCAAGGGCGAAAAGAGGAGAAGTTCTTATTCTCTTTCATTTATATTACGTACTTGTTCCTATTTAACAAAGCTTCTTATCCCTCTTTTGCAAACTTCTGAAAATTCTTATTTTCCTTAAAAAAATCTCGTGTTCTAACTGTGCAAGCTCCGCTTAAGACTAATGATAGCACGTAGACTTTTCTTTGTTCTCTGATTTATTGTTGACAGAAAAATGTGTCCTTACCTCTGCTCTGCTTAAAAAATTAGTAATTTTCGAGATATTGATACTTTTTGCTAGGACATTCGCTCTAAATTCAAAGGTATCTTGTCTAAACATAAATGATTGCACAAAAGTTTTGTCTCAACCACGAATCCTCGTAAGAATACGAAATTTTCCTTCCAACCTAACCAACAGACGAGAATAAACCAACGAGACAAAAACAAAGATAACTCTTGATTCGCAATTTAATTTACAACTCTGGAAGAACTGAGATAATCCTGAAGAGGCCTATAGAGCTAAGATCTAATGGTACCCACCGGTGTAAAAGGAGAAAAATTGCGAAAGAAAACTAGAGGCAGCTGTGGTTTCTCTCGGTGAAACCGGAACAGAGAGATGAAGAGGCGAAGAGGTGGCAAAAAAATCGGCTGTTTGGGGCTGGTTGGAATTAGATTTAACGACAGGAGGCGGCGGCTAAAGATCCGACGGTGCGGGATTTTTGCGGAGCGAGCCGAGTTTCCAGGGCGAAGCCGACCGTTAGAAAGATCGTGGAAAGAATGCACGGCTCGCAAAATATTCTTGAGAGCGTTTTGTCGCGATCGGCACGTTTGTCACGGCTACGCTTTGCCGGACGAACGCCGCTCATGAGTGGCGGCAATTATCAGGTCGCGCTGGCCACGCTGTTTTTCAAATTGATACCTCTGAATGGTATCAAAGCGCGGTTTTTGTCCGTTCGGTAAATACGTTAGGCTTTCTCTTCGCGAATTGTTAATTGAGTGCCTCCGCTCTGAGTGTGTGTGCGGTTTGAGATGAACGGGTTAGTGTGACGGTCTGAGGTTGAAATTTTAAGGCTGTCGATCAGTGTCTCCCAACGTGGATCCCGTATGATCCATAGGCGGGAAATTTGAACAATTTGTTATTGCAGTGGGATGAAATTAATTAATTTATTAATGTAGTGTACTGTAAAATTAATGAATTTATTTATTTATGAAAAAAATTGTTAGATCTTCTATATAACGTCATCTTATGACTGACATAGTCAACTTTTTATTTATTATGGGGAATTGAGATTGAAATTGACTAAATTAAAATATTCCGCGAATAAAAATTTAAAAATTGTTAGACCTATACAGTGTATTATACTTTAATGTGCAACTCAACATTTCTTCCTTTTCCAGTGTCCTTTATCGATCATTTGTAAAATCTAAACCTAATTCTTATTTTTCTCACTTTAAGCATTTTACACTGTAACAAATCCGAAAAAATGGCGAAGATCATGCGAACGTTTCTTCCCTAAAGTCGGTACCATCCAATTTTCAGTTCTTTGATCGATCTGTACTGACAAAAATCTGTAGTAAAACCGTCATAAGTGAATATACACTACCGGCCAAAAGTTTGGAATCATCTCGCACTTTTCATCGTTATTAAATCTTCTACTAACTTTTTATAGATTTGAAGTTCATCTCAATTCTACTTTTATCAATTTGCCTCATATCAATTGATACGAACGATAGAAAATTCTCAAAGTCGCTGACTTTTTTCAGGAAATGTTTGTGTAAATTGCAATGCTCAGTGATTCCAAACTTTTGGCCGGTAGTGTACTCTCTAAACAACGCTCCCCAGCAGAACATCGATTAACAAACCGAATTTACGACAAATTAAGTCATTGCAATCGAGAATCACAGTACAACCGACACCAAACGAAAATTAATCATAAAATCGCTACTTCAACGAATACCCTTCTTGCCAATAAATACCGCAAAAGCACACTTCCTTTCCTCCGCAAAAAACGTCTCCACAGCTCCTCTAAGAAGAACACTGAAATTACTCCGGACAGATTTTCACAGGAATCCTTGAACGTTCTGATTCTCGATAGATCCGAATCTTCAGGATCTAACGATCGTTTCTCTCGAAACTGGCCGTGTAGTATATACGTACACGCTTGCTTTTTGAAACGATTCCATGCGTATAAGGTATAAGATTAGAGGCATACTAATTGTGCTCTCCGACGAACGGCCCATTACCTCTTGCCTTGAATCTTATTACACAAGATCTATTTCTCACCTTCTGGCAATGATACGATCGCGTAGAACGACCGTCGCTGATTTTATCCACTCCGCAAAAGAAGCTCGGACGGGTCTGTTGGTTGAATACAGTTTTATTGCTGACAGTTCATGCGGAACCCACTTTCTTAACCTTCATACCTTTCCAATCTATTATAACTGGACGATGAATAGCGTTACTGTTATATAGTATTAGAGTCTTTCAATTATTCCGTCGGCTCTGCGCAAGTTACGAGACGACCGGAGGAGATTCGCTCGTTGAGAACGCAAATATTCGCGTTCGACGATCGTCCGGTTGTTAGATGTTTTACAGCATCGCAAACGCGGCCTGTTTGGTATTTTCTAAACGTTCTTCTCCGTGATTTTTATGGAGAGTCGAGGGGATTTTAGTAACCGCGGGAGAGTTGGGTTTAATTTTCAAGTTTGCAGGAATTATTTGCACTCGTTTATTTTTTCTTTTTATTGTTTCTGGAAAATTGCATTTTTCAAAATGACGATTTGGATATTGTTCTGTTAATAAAGAAACTGTAGTTAAAGTATTTTCCATGTATCGAAGGTAGTAATTGTATAAATTTCTTTAGATTCTAAAGACGGCACCAAAAAAAAAAATAGACGAGCCTAAATAACGATAGAAATCTTTGTCTGTGAGAACTGTACCTAATCGAGATTTCATGCTACATTTTCAATTCGATTTTCGATCCAGAATTATTTTTCATTCGATCCATTTATTAATTATTCTTTAACACATTTTTACAACATCGACTGTAGGTTACTCTGCACGTTATCAGCGGTCGATAAAGAGAATCTGAATGATATAAGGACACAATTCTCTAACTATTAATTGGTTAACCGAAGAAGAGTTATCTTTTCCAAATACTTAGAACACAATAGCTTATTCAGTTTTAATTGCACTGTTACACCTATGTTACAATGTAAAATGCATCACATTCACGCTTGCAAGAAGGAAAATGAAGAAACTAGTTACAATTTTTACCCATTTTTAATTATGAACTAGAGAGAGATTCTTCGATCTAAATCTAAAGTCTTTAGATCAAGTCTCCAATCTAAGTCGGTAGATTCAAGTTCAAATTTCTACAATTCGCATCCTATATTCTCGTTTCGTAAAAAAAGAAAATTAATCCTTAAGAAAATGTTTGCATAATACTTTTGGCAAACCAGCAGTAAACATTCCCTGTCCAACGAGGAAATCGAGACCGCATCATTCTGAATTCTGAAACCCGGCAATTTATAGGATGTCCCAGGTCTCGCGGTTTCTCGACAGAGAAGGGAAATCAACGAGGGCTGAATATGACGTGTTGAATTATCTCTTCACGCTGCAGCCCTGTCCGAAACGTAACCGGGTAATTACGGCGTTTGCGATGATATCCAGCTGAATACTCGAGTCCTTCGCGGCCACTCTGACCCCATTACGCGCCGTCATCCTCCTTCGTTTCTCCTTTTTTCGACACTTTGCACGTGTCTCAGCGATCAACTCCATTTTCGACCGAACTTTTCCCTTCAACCACGTTTCATATCGAGCTTGCCTCGACGGCTGAACAACTGCGACGACTTACAGAGATATCTTTGTCCGTTCAAACGAACAGACATTATCCTTGTGTGTTTTGGGAAAAGTTTGAGAGTGAGGAATATTGTTGGAAATAAATTGACAAGTATGAATGAGAAAATTGATAATTTTAGGGATTACCGAAGGATACCGCAGCTATGAGGACTCGTGGAGATAACTTTGTCCGTTTAAATGAAAACAAAATGATCCTTGTGTGTTTTGGGAAATTTTTGAGAGTGAGGAATTTGTTGGAAATAAATTAACAAGCATAGATGAGAAAATTGATAATTTTCGAGATTACTGAAGGATATCGGTGATTTGTTCAGACTTTCTGGGGTATTAAACCTTTCGCTGCTGGAGACTTTAATGCCTGGCGCGTGTGACACGCGGCAAAATTTGTTATTTTGCTCGTTTTCAGATTTAATTTATTAAATCAAGGTGGAAGTGTGTAGGGGATGAAATTGCGTATTAAATTGAGGTGGAAATTTGCCAAATGGCTCCAGCCTACAGAATACACTTCCTCCCATAAGTATCTTTATTCAAAAATACGATAAATTCTTCAAAAGAATTATTTTTCGCTAATAAAAGAATGAAATTCCTGACTTATTTCTAAAAAATTCTCGAAGTAAACAAAATTGCTTTCTAAAATATCAAACATTGCAGACCAATGTGTAGACGAACACTTACGAACCCAAGTTTCGTATCCTGATAAAGTAATTTATTTCGAACTGAACATCATAGCGTCTTCTGATACTTCTCACTAACCCAATCAAACACTCAACTAAATACCCTTCCACCGTAGAATTTCTACGTTTGCTTATTCCAGCTTAAAAAAGAAACTCCGCCTTCTAAACACGAATCACGTTGATCATTTGCGATAAAGGCTCACGAAACTATTTCCCGAGTGGTTAATGCCTCGGAAACGTTGCAAGGGTGGCTAAATTACAGGGGCTCGAGGCGAATAAAAATGTAATACCTACGATCTTTCACGAACGAGCATTACTTATTGCGGCAACGGCAAACGGAAGATTGGTAACTCGGCTTAAATGTCAAGGATAGTTTGAATTATTCTTTTGCTATTTTACGTCGCGGCGTTGCAAACGAGTGAAACTTTTCTACAGGGATCGATGAGTCGGTAATGTTCATTGATATTTCCACGGTGCTCGAAACAATTGCACATTTATCCGGCTTAAGTAGGATAGTCAGCGTTTTAAAAGCTGTTCTTGTCATATTAAAAGTGTGTAAACGTCGATTACAAGGTTTACGTTAATAAATTCAGTCGAGAGATCTAGTAACTTGCGTTGAGCAATGTATCCGTCGATGTACATTTATCTACTGTGCGTTAGCTGTTTATCTGTGTATTAGGTCATTTCGTAAATTCCTCAATTCCGCAAATTACATTTGCAACTGGGTTCTTAGAGCCAATCGGCAAATTTGATGTATGAATCATGTGCTGAATCTGGTACGAGAGTTCAGGTCAGTATTTGACATATATGTAGGATGTGAATGGGTCAACGTTGTAAAGTTTAATAAATAAAATAGGAAAAGGACAAAATTACAGATGCAAACGACTGCCTTATTCGCTCGTCCCGCGCCTCGCCGACACACCGCTCTCACACACGCACAGCCGTCGTCTTTCGACAGCCTTTGTCTAGCTACCGTCGCATATATATTTTTAAATTTTATGAACAAATGTAATTGATTCGTCTTTCTACAATTTTTCTCTTCTTTTGGAAGAGTTACTGTGCTGTCGCTATAAAATTTCTGGGTTTTCTATTATATTTTTCGCCTTTGGAACGAAATTATGGGACGATAGTATGCATTTCTAAAATGCTTAATTAGAGAGTGTTTTTATCTTCAATGTCTTCTTTAATTTTAAAATGACAACCTAACGTTATTAATTTAACTACTTCTTCGTTAATCTAATCAATTCGATCGATGAGAAAATTACAAGAAGTTCTTTCTAAGGTAACTAGCGTAAATCGTAGATTTACACCACAAATTTCAGACCATTGACCAAAAAATAATCCAGGTCAAAGATAGTTCGATTGATTGAATTTGAACTCTCAAAGATCGAAAAGTATAATAATAACGTAACAGAATATGACAACATGGTATACTTCAATTTTTAACGAATTTTTCAACTCCAATCTAACAAAAAAGTTATCAATTTTTCATAAATTTTTGCAATTCTAGTGCGGACGATAAAGAATTCATTCACAAATCGAACGCTCTTTATTTCATTCAAATCCGACAATTATTCCGTTATTTCCATCGTTTCAAGATTATCCAAGCTACCGCTGCTACCTAAATCGATCGAAGAGCAGAAAATTAGGCGCTGCCAAAGTTACAAAACGAACGTTCGCACGATCCCCGCCATTTCCCTCGTTCCTTCGCTCTTTCCATCTCGATCGTTAACCGAAGCGATTAAAGGGCGAGCGGAATAAGCGTCGGTCGAAGACTCTTTTCCTGACCGATGCCGGCGGCATTGGCTCTGATCTTTGCGCAACTCGGTCCAGTTTCGCGACGATAGACAACCGAAGGAGGAACAATTTCGATGTTTCAGCAACAGAACCGTTTCGTTCGATCAGCCCCCGGGAGGTGAACTGGCCCTGGTCGAATCGTGAACCTTTCCGAGATCCCGTAACGATTTCACGATGGAAAAAACGGCCGACCGTGCTCGGTGAGGAAATGGATAGCAACGAAATCGAGTAACCAGAACCGATAAACACCGGCAGTTCTGCGAATTCGCGACCTTTTTGCGAAGATAGCGACACACGATCTCGCTTTCCTTGTTGCCCGATTGCCAACTCGACTTCCTGTTTCTTGGTTCAGGCGGATTTCTTTTGTACCGATTAAAGGATGTTGGGAAAATGGGTTTTAAATAAACTGCTTCAGCTTTTAATACTTGGATATTTTATTCCTCTACGCATCGGAAGTGACTTCCTTCTGTTATTAATGTCTTGAGAGGACTGACTCTACCGGGCACGCAGAGCCGGTGACACGAGGCACCGATGACCTCATCTAACAGGGGTGCGTTATCACCTTACTCACATAAACAGTGTGAGAAACGGTATCTCCGTTCATCAAGAGAATAAGAGATTAGTTTTTGTTTGGTTTACGAGTAAAACTAACAAAGGATTTTTGTTAAATAGGAGGTTAAATATCTCCTAATAGGAGATTGATCGACCATTTGGGTAATTTTTAGTAAGCGATACCGTTGGGGACGTATATTGTACTCCTTACAGTTCCGTCCCGGTTTATCGCACCCTTCGTAGTGCCGTCTGATGTGTTCTCGAAGGACCACCCAACTCCTAAGTTGGGAACTGTTGTTTATTTCGGTCAGTATCTACTCTTGCTTCCTCGAAGTTTTCTGGTGCTCTGTCTTCACTCCTTTCCGAAGGAAGCGGCGCTCCTTCCTTCCTCTAACTGCACGCTGATTGGGCAATTTGGGAAAATTCCTAAAACCCAAGCTTGCTTCAGTGACAACACCCTTCTCCTGCGCCCTCAACGTGCGTTACATTGGAGCGGGGGTGGCGATGTCCTGGCCTGAGAGTGGCGATGTCTGACAACAGCGGGGAACTTCCGCCAGGTTCGACTTCGCCGGACTCTCCACCGTTGCGAATTTCTATGTCGACCCTTTGGAAGGCACTTGGCTATTGAGGACGAGAGAAATAAATTTCTAACTCTGGAGTTGTAAACCGAACTTTCTCTCGCCAGGATATTTTTTACTCGACACTGTAAGAAATGCGAGATTTCGGCGGCGAAGTGGTGGCCTGGACTTTGTAACCCAGGAAGAGAAAGCACGCGGGTACCTGAGGGTGCCATAAACTAAGCCCTTTCCCCGGAAAGTCGAACGAGGGGGCTCCAACGGTTTTTCGGAGCAACGCGGGATACGACGTGGAGAGGACACTTTGGAAATGGCCGTCGAGCGAGACGGACACCGAAGCATTTAGCAGTCGCTTATCACTACGCTTTAATACATTTTTGGTTAATACCCTATCCTGTGTTAAATTTAATTAAGTTGTGCTAATAACAGTCATGCTAATAATAACCAAAATCCTAATCTCAAAAACAGCCTCTTTCCCACGTCCGTGCCATAAATCGTTGCGCTCAACAGATACTTTTGCGATAGATTCAAGGTTTATTGGAAATGGGTTACTGAAATGAAATAGTCTTTGCAAACTGTTAATATACTGTTTATCAACGGACTCGGAGGAAACTTTACTGTTTGAAGTGTTCCAACAGACTGTTTTAGGGCACCCAAAAAGAAAGTTTGGGTCCGCTTGTACCTAGGAACTGTTTACTTTATGGTATCGCAGTGTGCAGTGCTTGGCTCGAAGACGAACACCAGACAACATCCTTTGCCTAAAAGAACGCGGGGACATTTCTGTCCTCGCTTGATTATTTCTACAGGGTGTTGTTAGAAATAATCCGACAAGGTTTTTTAAGGAAATCGTTGATTTCTAGGGTGATAACAGTGAAATTATGTGTTTGCGTTAATTTTCGCAATGTGAGACACTTATTCCAGTTTTTATAGATAGAATTTTGTAAAGTCGAAAGATTTTTCAGCGTCTCAATTTTAGATCAGTTTTAACCCTTCACCCAGTTGTTCCACTATTACAGGGACACTGTGTATTATTGTTAATTTCTACAAAGCAGAATCTTCGTGACACAGAAATTTCGAGCAACGAATTATGCTAAATTTTACATGTGAAATTGTTTAAAATATTTTCTTTAGTTTTCATGCAACGAAATTAATCATTTACGCAGTCTTAAAGATTCGAGCAACGAATTATGCTAAATTTTACATGTGAAATTGTTTAAAATATTTTCTTTAGTTTTCTTGCAACGAAATTAATCATTTACGCAGTCTTAAAGAATGTGTTCAATTCTGACACGTCGTCGAGAATCGATTGAAAATGTGCCGACTGTGTGATCGCCTGAACCTTTTGCTCTTAGCACGTTAAACGCCCAGCCTGTTTTGCTTACCGTTCCGTTCAGGCCACACTTGGCCGTGGGCATGCACACAGTGGGCCATGCGAACTATAAACAGAAGACGACTAACGAAAAGTATACTGTCAGTCGCCGGTGACTGACATGGCGCTTAACGTGTTAACCTTTTTTGTGTTCTGATTGTCTCGTTGGCGCGTTGCCCCGGCCAGCCCTTGCATTTCCCCTTCCCTGGTCGCATTTGGGTCCCTTGACGGGGGTGAGTTTTTGGGCCTTGGTCACCGCCCAACGCCAACCACTCACCCTCAAGAAGAGGGTGTTTTGCGCGAAGTACGCGTCACCTGGGCTTATGGGAAAAACCCAGGGTAACGGTACTGCTATTGAGATGCACGAAGAAAACTCGAAATTTTCCGCTTTTATGAGAGGTTTAAAACATTAAACGCTTATTCAAACCTTAATCTGAAAAATAGCAGAGAGTCGCGTCCGTATCGTAAACCTGGTCCAACTTAAGTATCCTTAACAGAATTATTTGCGATGGTATTGAAAAACCTGATCTGTATACATTTAAACTCGCGTTACCAATCATAAGTGTCACGTTATAATTCTATCACGATCTCGATTCACTCTCGAGAAATACATACGCAACGCAGAAGTACGCAGAATTCTATGAGATAATGCTCCGCAGAGCACGCAAGTCTTGTTCGATCAACAGAATCGGTGCAGCTAAATGTCGTTGTATTCGTCACTTTTAGCTATTCGCGGTGATTTCCAACGGTCCGTGGTTGGTAGTAACGTGGAACGATGGAATTTTAATTACGCCGCAACAAAACGAGATTGATGCCACCAGGTACTAGAGAAAATATAAAGTCGGTTGCGTAATAATCGCACAGTGATAATAAGCGTGTGGAAGACAGTGAGAGTTTGATCGTGCAATATGACGATCATTACGCTGACATTCCTCTGGCGCCAAGTAATGAAGCAGAGATACTTGGTGATTATATTGCTTATGATGGATTACCAGCGCTATTAAACGTGAAACGTATTGTGCGTGAAATTGTGATACATTTGTAGTGTAACCACAGAAATAATTCAGTTCGCGATCACGAAGTTCTTTGACGCGCGATATTATTTACAATTATTCTGATTTTCGTTGAAAATTTGTTTCGCCGAAATTTCGCCAGCAAATCGGTTAATTCTGCTCGAAGAAAATTGTTTTTATGGATAAAGACGTTTACTTTATTTGGAAATTTAATTAATTCAAATCTTAACGAATTCTGCGTTTGTAATATAGAATAGAAACGACAATGTTAACTTTTTACAGTGATTTTTATTGGAACTTTATGTTCGTGAAAGAGAACTTAATTATTTGTTTTTGATTGTTGATCAACGGGTTTAAGAACCCTTTAGTACACAGGCGTTGAAATTCGCACAGAGCAGTAGTACAAAATGAAAGAAGAGAAAAAGAAAAAAAGAATAAAATAGCAAAGAGTAAATTAAGGATTATTTACAGCGGTTGGATTATGCATGATAATTACGATACAGAATTCAGATAATTAATATTGTGGCATAAAAATTAATAGATAGTTGATAAATTTTTATACTAGTTCTGCTAATTAGTCTACTCTGTCGGTATTAAAGTACGACAAGGATTTCTAAGTAGGAATATTCCAAAACGGACTCCCGTTAAAATTCTGCATTTACGCGAATAATTATCTCCGCTAAATAAAATTGAAGCGATGTAAACGGAAGGATTGTATTTATCGGCTAGCAGTTCTCTGGACGAAGTTTCTGCACGTGACGCAATCTCGCAAAATTGCTAATAATAAAAGCTTGCATACAGGAAATCGAGGAATGTTTTGAAGAACCTTGTAAAACACGTCGTATTAGAATTTTTCTACAAATCATCCTGTTACATCGACGTAATTAGCGAAATGTTTAAAAACCAATTGCGCTGAAACGTCCGACAGAGCTTTCACGAAAGTTTCATACATTCAACCTTGGCATATTTTTATATTTTCTATTGATTATCAATAGAATCGTGAATTTCCCATATTCGTACAAATTGATCTGCCCAGTTTTCTTCGTTTTTTTATTCCCAGTTGACTTAAAAAAAAAAAAAAGAAAAAAAAAGAAAAAAATACGTGCCATCGATGAAAAGTGAAACTTCAATCACTATGGTGGCACGAGCTGACCCATAATTACGGAAGTCTCGGAAGATCGTCAGATGTGGTCAAGTTTGCAACAGTAAATACTAGTGACTTGATTGCGTTCGTAAGACCGACATCGATAAAATTATAACTTCGCTCGTTGCACGTGTCCAACCCCGTTGATACTTCACGGAGGAACGTGAGCAATAATTACCACCCTGGTAGGTATCGAGAATTTTCTTCGAATTTCGACCACTGAAATTAGTGGTAATCAGTTAGACCGTGAGAGTTTAGACGTTTCTGTCAAAAATAACTCGACGGAAGTAACCCGCGTTGTCTTCGAAAGGAAATTATTTCTCATTGTTTAACATACAAGTTCATTTTCTTTTATTAACTATAATCGTAATTAATTTCATTCGTTTTTTGAGAAATAAAACGAAGATTGTGTTGTAACTCGACGACGGATTTAACCGTGAGAGATGGGATCGCAGAAAAGACACACATTGACAGACTTCGTCTGTAATATACCGGGTGTCCCGTAAAGAGTGTAACACCCTGAAATAGGGTGTTGCTGGGAGCCAATGCATTTGTTCACGACCATACGACCGAGCGCGGACGAGAACCAACGCTCCCAGGGCTCTACGGGCGCTCTGATTGGCCAGTGTTTTTCGTTAATAACTCGAAAACGAAGCTTCAACCGACATTTTGGTAAAGGAAAAAGTTGTTCAGAGTCACCCCAGCAACCCCCCATTTCCGGGTGTTACACTCTTTACGGGACACCCTGTATGAAGTTTTGTACGATAACTATTTACACCGCGACACAACGTGGACGCGCGTGGAGAACAATTTGAGAAGCGGCCGATCGTCACTTATTGGTGACGTACGCACGCACTGAAGCCCCATATCGCAATCGGGTCCCATTTCCAACAAAGATAAAGGAAAGTTAGGCGGAAAAGGAAAGATATAATGGACAAGTCGGTTCATTACACAGAAAAAAATGGGTCAGCTTTTACTACTCCCAAATCTTTATCCACCGATTACATCTCGCCTAACTTGTTGCGCAAACCAGAACACTCTATCGCACATTAATCAACATGATTCATCGTATTTCGCACTCGGTACTCTTGGCGAGCAACAATGACATCACTTCTGCCAAATAAAAAAAAAAAATATGTTGTCAATTTCGACAGGATTAACAATGGCAGTAAAACAGCAAGTCCCATAAATGTCCCATCTGTGAGATTAAGAACGTGCGATTTCCTCCGTGTTCAATACCACACCGCAGTATTAGGATACCGTACTGGTATCAACCGAGTGATTATTAATGTTAATAGTGCCATCTCACGTATCGATCTATTTAATTCAACATCTCCTTCACTTAAACGATCGCTGCTTAGCTTGCCACTTAGATGACTTCAACTACTTTAATCACCTATTTTTTTAGTTATATTTATTTTATATCAAATTCCTACCTCGCTGTGTCACTGTTATCGCGTATTATACTAATGGGCCATTTCCCGTATAAATAAATAAATAAGTCCTTTTTTTCAACTAAATTGAATGGCCTGACTTGGACCAAAAGAGAGAGAAAGTCATTTCTTTTCGATATCCGGCTGTCGATCTATTTCAGCACCGACCGATTGTTACCAATCCTAATGCTCAGTCTCTGTGTGCATTATACGATCGTAGATACAGATACACTTTCGCTATCTACATATGTAACGAGATAAAATTCGTGATTAGGCTGGACTAGCTTAGAATAAAGGTCAATCGAGAAATTCCTACTGAATTTTATCAATTGAAAATTAGTTTACAGCGTATGATATAAGTGTATATTGTAATAAGAGAACTTCGAGAGAAAGCGATAGAGAATAATGCAAAATGGCGTCACAAATGAAATAAATCAGTTTGCACCAAAATAATTTCTCATCCAAACCGCGAAAATTCCGGAGAATTTCGAGAGAAATCGATAGAGAACAATGGAAATGAAATAAATCAGTTTCCACAAAATTAATTTCTCATCCAAACCGCGGAAATTCCGGAGAATTTCTATAGAAATCGATAGCGAATAATACAAAATGGCGTCACAAACGAAATAAACCAATTTCCACAAAGTTAATTTCTAATCCAAACCGCGAGAATTCCGGAGAATTTCTCGACAAAGCGATGACGTCACTAACGAAATAAATCACTTTCCACAAAATTAATTTCTCCGGAGAATTTCTGTAGAAATCGATAGAGAATAATACAAAATGGCGTCACAAATTAAATTAAAAGAAAAAAGAAAACCGCGCCAACTTTCCGTTCAAACGAATGCTCGCGAGCGGCACAAAGCCTAGCCACGCGTTCGCTTCCCGATCAGCGCGGATGATCTAGCACGCGAGCGATTCCAGGTCTCGGTTTCGCAACTCGGAGCGACCGTTCCGTCCTCGGACATCCGGGTGGCGAGCAGCGAGAGTCGCAAACGGCCCTCGATCAATTGTTATACACTGTGTAGCCTGGCATTTAGCTGCTCGCGGAGCGTGGCTCGTATCTCTCTGCCTGCTGTCCCGCATTAATTTGGTACAGTGCGTTGCTGGCCTCTGCAGAATAGCTCGCGGAAAAGAAATTGTGCAAGCCGACTGTGCTTATGTCTCGTACACCGCAAACGTTGCTTGCTGCACCTACATACAGTCACTCCCATTAACGCTCAAAGCGCCCGCTATTTCGTTGCAAACCTTACTTAACCCTTTGAACACCAAATTTGTTTTTTTTTTAATTTTCTTTTCAATAACTTGAAATTATTTTAAGTAATTTAGTTGAAAGACATTTGGTTGATAGGAAGGAATTTAAACAATTTTTTTTGCTAATTATATTGCAAATAGCGTTAAGAGTCGTAGATGTGAAATAAAAATTACTTCGTTCATGCCTGTGAATGAAACTGATGTCGAGTCACACTGGAGAGACAAAGGAGTCGAAATGGTTAAAGCGCCGCAATATTTACGAGTTTCGTAGAAGCATGCACTTTTACAGAATAAAATTAAATAACTCTTGTAAAACAGAAGATTTCACATAGCGCTTATTACAGACACAGCGACGATTTTTAATGTTGCAGATATTCAGCCACTTGCTGTTCGAGAGATGTATTAGGTGTAGAAATTAATTCGGTGCCTTTTCTCACAAATTTTAATATTTATTTACAAAAGATCGAACACAAGTTTAACGTTAAAAAGAATCTCCATTATTTTGGACGACCCTCTTCCATTTATCGAGTGACTGACGAATTTCGTCTCTGAAAAATTGTGGCTGTTTTGGGTCGATATAGTCGCCAAGGCTTTGTGAAAAAAGGCACCGAATTAATTTGCACACCTAATAATATTTTTTTCTAAACAAACATGTGAAAACGCCTTAAAGCGGGTCCGGCGCTTGAAGTGTTAATACTCGGACACTATTGAGATCATTGCAACTTGTTTTGAAATTGGGGCAAAGGACTTGAGTCTTTTTTTGAGAAGTTAGAAGGATTGGTAGATGACGTGTGCGAAAAATTATGGAAAAATTGCAATTTGTGAGAATCGCGAAGAGAATTGTAAAAGTTGCAACTTTTTTATCCGAGCTTGTAATGAAAATTTCAAAGTTTTCTAGATCTATGTCAATTGTATACATGCTGAAAATTTTATCTACTCTGTACACAGTCTCTCCCGTTCTGTGCTTCTCCCTTTCTCGCTCTTTCTTCTCAGTTTCTACATCACAGTCAGCTGAATCTATATCCTTTTCTTGCCAAGATCTCTAGCCTAGCATCGATCTCGCTCGGCCACCTTCTCCGTCTCGATCTTTCTGTCTCCTGGAGGTACTACGTGCCGGCTGATCGGTGTACCGGCTAGCTGGCTATAGTGAATTTATACACGACCACAGTGCGTTCCCACGCCTGGAGCATGCGAGAGAGCCCTGCTCTTCGGCCTAATGGCCGCGTGGTACCGATCCTATTCCGCTGGCCCATCGCCTAAGAAAACGCTGGAAAATCTGGGACATGGTGTCACGGTATGCGCTATTGTCCCGCAATTCTATGGGATTCGATCTCTCGCCGCGTGGCAAATCGGCAGCACAACGTGGCACTTATCAACCGTGTTGCGTGTCTTGCGACTTTGCCGTACGCTTCGCTTGGTGCCTGAAATTTCGTTTCTTTCTCTTTTTTTTTCGGTTTTGGTGTGTTTCTCAGTTCGTCGTGACTTCGATAGTGTCGGATGCTAGTAGGAGATGTTTGAATTTTTGTATATGCTGTATTTATCTTTGGGTTTGGAATTTGCAATTTCGTTTCAACTTTTTTCGTTTTTCGAAGAACGAACGAAATGAACTTACGTTCAAAAATAATTCGACAGTAATGTTATTCAAACATGCTGCAGAGTAATTTGTGTTTTAACTTTGATATGGTTGTACACTAATTCAAGAAAAAATAGATCGTAATTTGAAATATTACACATGCCGATTAGAATGTTGTAGAAGCTAGGCTTTAAGAGCGCGG
>NW_017100254.1:4172007-4174000 GCF_001263275.1 Habropoda laboriosa | reverse complement strand
CTAGTACTTCGATGACATCATCACTATCTCCTGATAATTTGCTGGTATTCGTTCTCTCGAAGAAGGAATCTCTATACACAGATCTTCCTCAGAGAATTTAATACTTTGGTAAAATTGTAAAGACAAAAACAAGGAAAAAATTAAGATGTTCCTGTGCATTTAAAAAATTACGTGTGGTTTGGATTAAATTTGACGAAAATGGCAGTCGAAAAATGTACGCTCAAATGTCAGCCTTCAAATATGAGACGGGACAGAAAAATGAGAGTTCGCTTTCATTTCCAATACACTGTACACATTTTCAAAATAATGAAACTTTAAACACAAAAACCCGTACCAAAACCGTTCAATTTCATTTTTCCAGGTCGTTTCCCGAACTCAAGGATGCGGTGGGTGAGGAGAGCCACCATCCGCCGTCATCACTGATCCACTCGTTCACCGCCTCGAGACGACCACTGTAAGCCGCGCAAGGCTACCGGTAGCCGACAAAACAAAGAAAATCCATCACGAAGACGAAGTACCAAAGCAGTTTCATGGATCTAACGGAGGCATTTGCCCCGGGAGGGGGCGGGGAGGAGCTGCCAAAGACCGATTTCTTCGACTTCGTCGTCTCTCCACCTCCGCACTGCGCTTCCGCGGACGGCGTATCCGACGAGGAGAGCTTTCTCCATCGTACCACCTGCCGAAGTATCGGATACCTCCAGCAGAGTCACGAGGAGCACGAGACGAATCGCGAGCTTCACGGCACGCCGTTCATCAAAGAGACCAACAACAACACTCTAACAGCCCTTCCTCCAGTCTCGACGATCACCGGTTCCCTCAGCCATCATCACCATCATCACCACGTCAGGACACATCACAGCGCGTGCAACGTGCAGCAGAGCAACGAGCAAGCACCGATGGATCAGTCGGACTGCGATTACTGGGGCACAGACGAGAGCAAGGAGCAGACCTGCAACATACTCCTCGAGGACCTGAACAAATACTGCTGGTCAGCTCACGCGAACGCACAGAGTCACGGGAACGACAACGTGAGCGTTCACCAGGGTTCGAACGAGCATCATCAAGGCATGGGTCGAGGATGTTCGACCAACGACAGACAGAACACGGACGGAGCGATTTACACGTTGACCGTGTTGAACAACGAAGCGAACTCGATGGACGCGTTGGATTGCTGCAAGAGTCCAGCGCCAACGTCCAGCGACTCGTGGTCCCTGCGGCCTAACTTAGACCTGGACGCTATACTGAGCATGGAGCCCGCCTCTACCGAGCAGGAACACGACCAGTCGAGCAACGTGACCGAGGTGTCGCGGACGGTGAACGACAGGTTTCACTCGGATCGTTTCTCGGTCGCGTCCTCTCAGTACGCCACAGACGACAGCGGTTTCGTCGAGAGCAAGGAACTGTGCGGTCGAGGATCCTCCAACAGCGGCAATTGCGCAGGCGGCGACAACAACAACGATTGGAAGCTCTCCGATCAGAATCTGCAAGAGGCTGCTGCGGCCGCAGCAGCGGCTGCGGTAGCGGTTGGCGCTAGTGATTCAGCGGAGAGTCTTCTGAGAAGCGCTCTTCAGGGCAAACTGTACACCGGTCCAGCTCAAGTAGTCTCGTCCTCGTCTCCCTCCACTCAAGGCTCCAGTATGTCCATACCTGTGACAGGGAACACCGGTTTGCAGATAGTCTCCGACCAGCAACAGCAACAACAACAGCAGCAGCAGCAGCAACCGCAACAAGACGAGTCTATGCACACCTGTACCGACGAGGATCTCCTGCTCTCTCAACTGGATCAAACGACCTACCGACCCGGTGACTACGAGAAATTGAAGAGCATAGCTAACGAAGTGGTAGAGTCGTACTGTAGCTTGGAACCGGTTTGCAACGTGTCAGGCACGACTACGGTGATGTACACGTTAGACCCGACGAGCGGTAGCCTGGGTACCATCACACTTCCAGCAGACCTCGGCCAAGTGAGCACTGTGACGGTGGTCACGGCTGC
>NW_017100254.1:4158622-4171478 GCF_001263275.1 Habropoda laboriosa | reverse complement strand
CAGCAACAGGCGACTCCTCGGACCGAGGTGGAGCAACCACCGCCGGCTAGTCAGCTTCAGATAGCTCCGCCGAGGGTGGTCACCACGAAGGCTCCGAAGAAGTACTGTCGACGAGCCAACAGGAACAGTAGCAACGCGAGCGCGGCTAGCAACGGTAACAGTGGTTCCGAGACCGGAGGAACCACCGGTGGCCAGCAACAAGGCACGTCCGGTGGTTCCCCGGGCAGCGTTCAGCGCAAGGAACGCTCGCTGCATTACTGCAGCATCTGCAGCAAAGGTTTCAAGGATAAATACAGCGTGAACGTTCACATCAGAACGCACACGGGCGAGAAACCTTTCGCTTGCTCCCTCTGCGGCAAGAGCTTCCGGCAAAAGGCTCATCTAGCGAAACACTATCAGACCCACGTGACGCAGAAACCCAGCGTTCAGCAACAGGGTAGCGGTAACAGTGGTAGCAACAACGGGAACAGCGGGAACCCGAGTCCGTCAGCTGAGACGAGCAGTGCGACGACAACTAGCGCGACGAACAGAAGTCAACCGCACCAGGTTTCGGTTGATCCAGCGGGGAACGCCTGTAATCCGCCTAGTTAGTCGTACTTGGACGTACCTCCCTTGCCTACTTTCGGTTTCTCGCATTCAGTTTCACGCATTTCATCGTTGTTACTCTCTCTTTTTTCTTCTTATTCCCGGTGGCACGGTATGGAAAGCAGATCAGCAATTTTTCTGCGACGGTGATGATACCGTGCGCGAGTCTTCTTCTTTGTCCGTTTTATGCCTCGTTTATTTTCGAATTTTTTTGTCACTTCGTTCCTTGCCCTCTGTCTCTGTCTCCGTTCCAAGTATCTTCGCTTCAGCTCGGAGATCGAGCAGAATAATATAGAATCGAGAGAAGGTGACGGAACATCCGCGGAGAGCGTACCATGACTAACAGCGAGGAAATCTGTAGTGTTCGTGGAATGAAATTTCTAAACAGGCAATCCCGTGATTTCGTCTTAGAGCGAAGAATTAGGCGACGATGATGGATATTTATTCGACAAGTTGCACGCGGGCAGGTGTACTCGTGAGTTACGGAAGAAAACGCGAGATGGTCGCGCAAAGTCCCCGCGAAGAAATCGTCGGTTGTCGCAAGCGGAATACTCATCCTCCGTCGTTTTCTTTCCAGTATCTCTTCGTTTCAAGCCCTGTCTCGCGCGTGACACAGCCTTCCACGAATCGCACAAAGCCGTCCATAGAGTCGCGAGGTAAAGCGAACAAATCGCGTATCGTGAATTTATTCGCGGAAGGTCAGAACTTCTTGGTGACTTTCATGGCTGTTGTTCCTATCGCCAGTGCTGTTAAGTTTCGGAATATTCGGTTGAGTTTGTTAGAGTCGATATCGGTAGGTGAACGAGCGATCCACGATTCGTGGATCTCGTGTTCGAAACTTGCATCGATGAAGCCACGTATCGAAGATGATTCCGTCGATAAATTCACGATAATAGTAAATTAAACAGGCGAGCACAGATCGCCCTTTATTTTTTTACTCTCGTAATTAATTATTCTTCGTTCGAAATCAATTGACCTTTACGGGCGTTTAGTGTTTAAAGTGGAGTAAAAGCGAGGTAAAAAAGAGAACGCGGAGGAGAGAAGTTTTGCGATGGGAGAGTAGCTCGCCAATAGCCTTCGAGCGGCCAGTTGATTTCGGACTAGAACTATAGCCGCGTCGTCAATCGACAGTGGCTGCACATTTTTGCGCGAAGCGACTCGGTCAAATTGTTGTTCCTAACGACGACTTATTGCTATTTCCGAGGAGAAAAGTGACCATCGTCGATGACGATCGCGCAGAATTGATTGATATTTAATACTGCTACAAAATGATATTAACGTTGAAAACACCATGTAGAGAAGAATTTTCTTCTCTGTTCGTTTTTTACTTTCTTCTTTTTTTCATCTTCTTTATTTTTATATATATGTATATGTATAGAAAAGAAAGAAAAAATATGTATATACAGGGTGTTCAACCAGTCTTGGAAGAAAATTTAAGAAGTGGTTCTAGAAGTCGAAACGAGATGAGAATCAAGACTGAAAGGCGCCCTTTTCTAGTTATTGACGTTTAAAACTGTCCTTATATCCAAGAATCTAGGGCACGACAAAATATGGAGGGTACAGTGATCCTGAAAAGTTGATTTTGCGGTCTTCCCGCTCCCCCTATTTTAACGTGTCCCGTATACGTTGGTGTAAGGAGGGTTGCTCGACTACGGGGATATTTTCCAACGTTAATAACTAAAGAACGAAGCCTCAAACGCAATTTTTCAATTCTTCGTTTTCGTTTTATCTCGTCTTCTAGAATCACTCCTAAAATTTTCTCCCAGAAGTGATCAAACACCTTGTATATATATGTGTATGTGGGATTGGGGTCCTCCATACCCATCAACAGGAGCAATAACAACGAGGAAATTGAGAGGGCCCCTTGGCTGTGGGCGTAAAAGTCCCGGTTTGCCGGCCAGAGGTCGCGGATTCGATATTCCTGCTTGTACCCTCAAACTTTCCTCGGCTCCTACATACATATATGTGTATATACAGGGTGTTCTGCAAAATAACGATTCTTCGTGAAAAATTAAATCGAAGATATAGAACAAAATCTTTTTCGTAGGAGGTTTAATTAAAAATTCGTCGATATTAACTATCTTTCGGCTTCACGTTTGCACAAATAGACGATCCCATATATTAACGATTCTCTTAAATAAAATTTACATCGCTGACTTAATTGTCGAGCACATAGAAATCCTTGATTTTCGAATCTGAGAATTCTGAACCAACGATACGGTATTTTCACGTTTTAATTACGTGAAAGCGCGTAGAATTCTTTCTTTTTCTCTTTTATTTGCAAATTTACACATTACCACTCTTTATCAACATAAAACTCCGAGCAAAAGCAGACCACTTCGCAGCGGATCTTGAAATCCATTTAAAAGCCTCGTATAAAAAACGTTTTCTCTATATTTTCGAATGAAATTTCCACGTAGAATCACCATTCTCCCGCGTCTACCACCATTTTTACGCGACATCCTGTGTATACATACGGATCTATGTACGTATGTATGCATGTATGTGCGTATGCGAGCGTGTGTATGTTTGTGCGTGTATGCGTGTGTGTAGCAAGAGACACACATTAGACTAGCGGCTGTAACGTAGAATCGGTAGAGAGAGATATATAACATGTAGAAGTAATTAGTAGCACGAGCTGTGATTTAGATACATACTCAATGCGCGAGACCACGCTCGTCCTTAGTTAGCGGTGATCGCGTGTCTCGCCGTCTGCTATTCGCAAGAGAGTGAAAGCGAAACGTTTCAACGCACGATTTTGCGAAGAATTTAACCTTCGGAGACTCTTTGGAGTCTCTCTGATCGTTTCGCACGAACCTCCTTCGGATCCTACGAAAATTCTCCCTTCAGCTAGAGAGATCACACCAGTAGTTCTCTCAGCGTTCGAGTCCTTCCGACGCGAGTTCTCCACGATGCTCAGATAATTATTGCTTGGGCGGATACTCAAATGCTTGCTCGTGATCATTGTCGACAACTTTTCTTCGATGAAAATTTTCGTTTTCTTTCTTTCTGCGATCGTTTTTTTTTCTCTTTTTCTTTTTGAAAAGGTACTTGGTTGATCGTGGAGGGATCGGGTGGGTGAGATTTGTCCGAAATCAATTGGCTGGACGCGATAGTTCTTACTCTAGAGTGGATAGTGCGGCGAGAATTTCGTCTTCGAATTTCTTTTCAATGTGAGGAAGATCATTTTTATTCTTTTTTTTTTATTGTATCGACGCTTCAACATACAGTCGTTTCATTATGTTCTTTCCTTCGTAGATTCCTTCAAAATTTGGACACTACTTCGCCTTTGAATTTCACGAAGCTACATTGCTCGTTTAAAAATTTTCTAAACCGTGCAACAGTATGTCTAATGTAAAATTAAAGATAACGATCGATGTCATCGTGAACGATTTTGACAATCATTTCTTTGCAGTATAGATAATATAATATAATTTTTCCACCTTTACGTAACGTCAGACAAACTAAGATAACCGAAAATTGACCAAAAATTGGTAGCTACCATTGGAATAAAATAAAACAAAGAAACGAAAGAAAGCGAAAAAGGAAATAGATAGTAAATTATTATAAAAATATAAATGGCCTTGAAAATAGCCCATCGATTTTGGACAAAACTGCACCGCCGATTCTTCCACCAGTTGTTATCACGATCCTCGTTACCGTTGCCTCGAACAGATAACTCCAAAAGAAAGACTCAACTGTCAAGTAAACCAATCAGCTGGAAACTGCCTTTGACCTTTCAGCAATCGTTTCCCATGACTGGATTTCCCTCTCGAGTCGTTAAACGCCGAGCAAAGCAAAGCAATTAGCGACCGGTTAATCGACGCGGTTCCTTCGATGTTCACAGCCGTGAATCCCGCGACTGAATCATTCCTCTTCTTCTGCTCCTCTCTGCTCCTTTATACAGATATTCTCGAAGTGCTTCTTCTCTTCTTTCTTCATTGTCACGCCATTGTGACGCGATCGACGTCGGAAATGAGGCTCTCTTTTGTTCGTATCGCGTTTTATCTCTGCTCGTAAACTTCTATTCCCGATTAACGACCAGTCGGTGTGAATATCTAATTTTTAGTGCTGGGAAAACTGAGGATACAGGTATATTGTGCAAAGGATCTAGAATTTTCACTTTCGTTGAACTCTGAAGGCGCGTTTAAATCGAACGAATGCTCGTTCGCCTCTCGTTTCGAGAAAATTCAAATCCAAGTGAATGTATGAAGAATTTTTGGAAGTGAAGAGCGAACAAGTATTCGTTTGTTTGACCTAAACGCTTCTTAATATAGGTGAATTTTGACTGAAACGATCTCGAATGAAAATAGTTCTGAACATTGACAAATGGTAGAGAGAGAGAGAGAGAGAGAGAGAGAGAAGAAACGAAAAATTATATAGAATGGATTTTATTGCGGAAGTTTTGTCATTGAGTATAAAAGTATCAATGAAAAGTGAAGTTGTTTAAAGGTGGGAAATTATATACGAATTAAATTATTTCTGCCTTGAACAAATGGTATTGCCTTGGTGTTACGTCAATTCTCGAGACGATTTGTTAATATTTTCTTTTTTTGCGAACGTCGATGAAACTTTTACGGTCCGATTGGTCGAAGCATCGAACTCCTAGAAATCTGGTATCTGATCGAATCGCGATCCCATCGTGCACGCGAAATGCAGAATTTCTCTTTTGGGTGTGAGTTTTATTGCAATGGGAAAAGATCGATAACTTACATACTTGAGGTGGATAGTTAAAAACGGGATACTGAAAGTGTTTTGAAAGCAGCAAAAATATATGAAAGTTTGTGGAGAAGTTATTTCGGTGAGAAACTGGTGGCAATGCATGAGGATAACAGAAAAAGATATTTCTTACCATTTAATGAATCAAATTTTTAATAAACGATGGTAATTTTTTACACAAATTTCGAAAACTGTTTAATTAGCTTGCAGAAATTGTATTTTGCAAAACATAGTAATCAGATGTACAATACGTGGAGAAATTTTCATTCCGAACGATCTTTTGAAACGTGAAAAATTACGACGAAAGACTTTCTAATTACGTTCAAATAAATATCTCGATATAAAATTGAAATTTAAATGAAATACAACTCGTAATAAAACTCGTACGTATATGAAGAGTGCAACCATAAGCTAGTTACGACGTGGCACGAATCAGGAACCTATATTTAGATAATCTAAACGATCATAATTCTTCTTAGAAAATATACAAAACGAGATTTCACTTTCCAGAAATACGTAAAACCTGTACGTCTGAATAAGATTCATTTCGTCTATCTCATTAAAGACACCGACCAAATTTATGAAATTTATATTTTATCTCCTCGTTATCGATAAATAGTTGAAAAGATTTTTTAAGTACAAACACCTAACAAAAATTCACTCATTCCACCAGTCCGCTGATTACTCAAATTAATTACGTTCCACAAAATTGCACCGACATGCGAACATTTTCAAAATTCACTCTGTTACACGCTCTATTTTTTTTTTTACCGTGCCACATATTTCACATTTTACCTAGAACACTCAACATTCTTGTGTCGACCCATAACCTGCTCAAAACTCACGCTCCAAACTTTAAAGCAGGGCTGCCCAGGCAGCTCATTTTACGGGCAAGAATGCCCTTGGTTGCCCGCAGGGCACTGCTACGGGCAAAAGCGCCATTGGTTGCCCGCGGGGCACTGCTACGGGCAAATCGAAGACCAAGCAACGCCTCCAGTCGTAAAAATAGTGGGGAGAAACAATAGTACTCTTCGTTCAAAATAAGAATAACCTCGCTTGGCGCATGGGACGTGCCTAAAGCAGGTCTAGAACGTCCAAACGCCCCACTTAACCGCCTACGTTTTTCTCCGTCTTACCCTCTGCTACGCTCTCTGTCTATGAAAATCGGTCCGAGAGCGAGGTTATTCTTATTTTGAACGAACAGTAGTCACAGAGTACATTCATAGATCGTTCCGTACCATCGCTCGCTTTTTTCAACACGTGCCCACCTTCGAAGCACAGCTCTCACTGCGCCACACTCACAATTCCCCCACCACCGAATCGTTGCTCAAGTAGGCGTGGCCTATTGCCCCAATACCGCTCTCGTGCTCCCGTTTGTCTGACCACCTCGCGTAGAGCTACTTAGCGGGCAAGCCTGCTCTAGAGTCCAGATCTACTCGCTGCTACATAACTCGTCCGAACTACCTGCAACCAGCGTGCGTACACTCTCGAAAAAGATGCAAAGCGAGTGGTTCCGGAGAAAATCCGGAGTCGGGAGAGCAACTGTGTATCTCGAATATCGATATCGCCTGATCGTCGCTACATCGGCCACGTCGCATCGCGTAACCGCCGCGGGGGAAAGGATAGCAGCGTCGAAACAAGCGTTGCATCGCGGAGGTCAAAGTTTTAGAAAGAGGGCCCGGTGGTTGTTACGAGCACCGTCCAGGTAATTACACGTTTGAGCCGCGCCGCGCGATATTGCGTTACGTGCATGCATTACGCACCGCGCGAGAAGAACGGTACAACCCGCGGCTGACGATAAATTTCGCTCCGCGGGCCCCGGCTCTCGATGCTTCGCTGTCTTACTGCGAGTGTCTTACTTCGAAGATGACGTGCAACTGAGTTTGTCCGCGGGGGAATAGCGACCTGACTAATGTCCGATTTTCGGTGTATTCGACATATTTATTTACTTCTTTCATGGTGTCTGTGAGGTAGCTGAAATGGAGAAAAAACGGTGGCTTTTAGAAGCCTATCTCGTCGTTTACGATCGCCCTTGTTTCGCAAACGGCGCTGCGCAACTTTAGGGGAATTGCTTGTGCGCTTACGACTTTTCGATCAATTTAGTCGGACGCTTTCACGGACTTTCGTGAGACGAAGTCGATTTCTTAAAAATTCACTTGCCATCTTGATGTTTAGTACTGCTTTTAAAAGTTTTACGAATTCGTATCCCAGTTAAGCGAATATTTCAGTTTCTCGAGAAGTCCTTATTTGATTTTATATTGACAATATAAAATCTTCGATCTACTGAAATATTTTCATCCTTGAATTATTTCATTCAACACATTAGTTCCGTGAAAATATTATTTCCGATAATTAAAATGAATTAAATTGAACTATTAGAAAATTCAATGGAAACTGAATGAAAAATAGAAATAATAGAAATTAAATTAATAAAGAAAGAGGAGAAAAATTATATTACTGAAAATCACATAAAATATCATTTCATTGAAAATAATCACTTACTCCGAAGTTCAACGTCACTTCCATCAAATCTCTCTAGTCAAGCAAGAAACACCTTCTCTTTCTCCACATTTTCACACAATTACCGCGCAAATTAAAAAACAAAAAATCTGCACACCTTCGCACGATATTGTTCTTCCAACCGCAAATTCTCAACACCAGCGATACATCGGGTAAACAATTTGAAGAGTTCTACAAAGCAATGTCATTCGTAGTCATTCCACTTGCGGTTGCGGAATTAGTTGAACCTGTAAATTTCGAGTTTTTCTTCGTACATCTCTCGAATTCAGCTCACGAGTGTTTCAGACGTTGATTGAAGTTTCGAGGGTTTCAGGGTCACTTGTGTTTCATAAATCCAGCGCAGGCTTCCGGGTGTAGCGGCGCGTGTACATTGAAGATCATTTTCTGCCAAGGATTACACTGACAAAATTTCTCCTGTTGCAAAGGACGTCGCTCTATTTGTGGTCACTCTCCTCTCTTGTGGTTGCGAAAAAATCGTAGCAGTTGTGGTTGAGCGAGGATTTAGCGGATGATGTTATTCGCAGCCACTCCACATGCAGTCGTGAAATTAGCGGCAAGGAAACATCTCCAAGTGATAATCACCGACATTGATGAAACTTTGGTATATTGTAGTTCTCGGAAAAACATTTCACACGTATTTTTTTTTTATCGACAATCGTCCTTACTGAAGGGGTGACAATGGCCCTAAAAATCAGGGTTACTTTTATCAAATTTGTTGAAAATTCAGAATTCCGGAATTTACATTATTTCTCTATTTTTGACTGTTTTCGAGATGTTAGACTAAATATGTTTGCTACCTTCAACTTTCAGGACGATTTTCATCCCTTCACTGTGAATAAGTGCTAATACAAAAAAATACGCGTCGAATATTTTTTTACCCGAATGTTTCATCAAAATCGGTGATTATCACTTGGATTACTCTTCTTTTCTTTTTCCATCGACATCGACAAATAACGATGTTAGCCGGTGTTTCGATAACAAATATTTCAGAAATTTACTCCCATCAAGTCTATTAATTCAATCGTTACTTTACTCTCCAGCTTTCTTATTCAATTTTTCCAAAAATCCGATTTTATGGTATCTCGGCTCGCAGGTGCACGCGATGCTACCGTTACTCAAGCTCGTAATCTTTGTCAGTACGGCCTATCGAAGATAATAGAACACGGCAGACGGTGGCGTTTCAGGTTATAGTTTCACAGATGGATTTCTATCGATCTTTTCGCTGGGCCCTTCTGGCTGATACGTTTTACCGGTATCATTACTCAATTTTACGAAGTAAATCGTAACGTGGAGGAAAACACAGCGATACCTTCTCCTCCTCCTCTCTCTAGCGTTATAGATCGTAACCGATCAGCAGGGGATTAGTCTCGCTTACGATTTACCGTTTCTCATCGCGAAATATTATCAATAACGCTCTATCAGACAGAACGTTCTACCGATTTCGCCGCGATAATGTCAAGGTAATTGCTGATCGACCGATAAACATCGAGGAACGCTCCACAACCTCCTTTTTCCATCACCTTCGCCACCAATCGTTCCCGAGATAACGCGTAATTAACCCTCGGACAGCGTGATTGGGGCACGCACGACGGACGCCCGGGTCAAATGTGACCCAGTATCGAAGTTTTTCTCGTGCGTTCTCAGCCTGAGGATCTTTTTGGAATAACGAATAGATTTTGATCAATGATCGTCGAAAAATAGCAACGTGTCGCAAACTCGAAGCCTTGAAACAGTTGGAAAGATGAAAAATCGCGAAAGGAATACTTTTAACCCTTTGCAGAGTGATAAAATTCATATTTTACGTGATTATTTTTAAAGCACAGTATACATAACTCTACGTCACAGTTCCCTCGTCCCTTTCTAACTTTCTTTCTAAAAGTCTCTCACAAATTAAGCTATTCGTTATTTAACGCCCTGCCCGAGTCCCACTCGGGATAACCTATCGAAGGGTTAACCCTTTCGTTCTTTTTCAGTGCACTTCTTTAATTCTAACAAACCGAATTTTTGAAGCTTCGAAATTTTGCAGACTTGGTCAAACAAAGTCTCTCACGAGTTGAACTAATTATTATTTAACGCCCTGTCCAAGTCTCACTCGGGATGAACAGTCGAAGGGTTAACCCTTTCGTTTCAACAAACCGAATTCTTCAAAATTTGTCGTCCTGGTTAAAAACGTTTACCGTTCACCTTACCTATTAAAATCTTCAATATAAAATCGTTACTCGATAGTACTCGAGAGTGCAACAGCGGCACAGTAGCCTAACGTTAACGTGGAAAGCGGCAGGTAGCTCGGCAGCAGTCGATTAGTCGCCGGCTGCGTTTATCGTTTCTCGTTGATCGGGCAACGGGAAATTACCGAGGTCCGATGTGGTAATCCGGCGACTTCGATATTAGCGACGCGTGGCCGATTTACGGCTGTAGACCAAGATAACGATTGCCGAGGACACGCCGATTTCTGGCCTGTTAGCTTCGTTCTGTCTAGAGATATACTTCTTTCATCCCTTCGTTTACTCGTTCGAGGAGAAAGGAAGACGAGCGTTGCGTTAGCGAGGATGAATTGTGGCTGGTTAGCAAGAAAGTGTTGTTGGTTGATTGCCTCGGTTAGCCACGAGATAACTCTCTCGATAGCGTGTTATCAACTTGTAATTTCGAGGCTGATCGTTAAGCGCGGTCTGTCTTTCTCGTGTGTGAAAATAGAAACAGGTTGCTTTATCGTCTGTCTCGCGATGCAAAGCGACTGGACTTTAGTTTCGACGGGTTTGCCTGGGCTCGTTGAAGATGATGCATTGTTGGTTTGTTGTTGCTCTTTTCGTTCTGTTAGGGAAACAGTTACTTCGCAGTTGTTGGAAAAGTGAAATTTGTAATTCTCCTTCTCTCGAGAAACTGAAGCATCTGCTGAAACGCCTAATCGAAGGCGATAAATACTCGGAGAAATCTAGTGTATACTAATTAAATATCGTGCAGAAAACAAGCCTGAATTTCTCCTGAAAATTCTAACGACGAACTTTGTGCAAATTTGCTTTCTTAGACCAACCCCTTGTCCTGTATTCGCGACACAAATTCTGGCCAAGACGCGACAAAATTAATTTCAATTCTAACTTTCCTTTTAATTCGCAAAACTAAAATTTCCAAATTTAATTCATCTATATTACACCAGCTTTTCTTACTTGATAAAGTTGTGAAACTGTAAAAAGCTGACACTCGGATGCAGTCGTCAAAAAAATAAGCATGCAACCGTAAACAGCACGATTCTTCTACAGTATCGACAAATTCGTCGAACAAAATTGAATACGAAAAGCATTTCGAAACGTACATATAGTTCGTCCATTGGATATCTCGATTTCCCAAACGTCGTTAGCAAATTCTAAAAATGATAAAGAAACGAGAGAAACTGTATTAAGGAGTTGGTTTATCTCGATGTACCGAATAGAAGTTCCGAGAAAGCCTCTCGACATCGACGCAATAAATATTCAAATGAAGTATAATTGTTGAAACACGGAACGGGTGATTTATCGTAATCGGCAGCCGGTGCATTTTCATACGTTATCATGCCACCAATATCTTGTCCCGATATCTCTTTATCGTGTTAATTAAGCCGAACCACCTGGGACACGCCTATCGGAAAACGTGCAAGTACAATTCCAACGCGTTCGTTTCCCGCGACACAATCGTTCGCGGCTCGCCTAATTGACTCATTCTCTTGATTATCGTCGAACACGCCCGTGAAAAAAGTGTCGGTCGATTTGGGTGGGTAGATACCTCTGATAACAAGTTTGTTCGGTTCAAATGGAGGCCATTGGAGAATAGTGTTATCGGTTTGCTTGGAGGTTGGGCGAATTGGAAGGCAAAGTGACTAACTATGTCAAATTAGGTTTATTTTGGAAAGATTGAGTATAAAGCGTGTGCTTTGACACTAAAATTGAAAGAACGTTGAAACATTTGTGGGAGGCTTAGATTTTCGTTGGTTCGATAGATAGGGTTTTTATTATATTTTTTTGAGGGGGTAATACTTGTTGAAATGAATAATGAACGCGTGATTTAAGATTGATTTTTTCAGAAATGTTCACGGTATATCCATCACTTCTATAATAGATACCTTCTTATATCAATAAAAGTTTGCGTTCTTGGATGTGAAAACTCGATTTTCTTGAAAACGGAGCCCTATAGGAACAGAGTTTTTCCATATTCTCGGCGTATTAAGATTTATTTCTCTAGAAATTTTTCATAGTATGTCCCTTGCTTCTGTAATAAATATCTCTTACATCAGCAGAAGTTTGAATTCTTAAATATAAAAAAAGCTTTAGTGCTTTCCTAAAAATGTGAAAATTCGATTTTCTCGAAAACGGAGCCCCGTGAAAAAACGTTCTCTACTTTCACTTGAGGAATCACTTCCTCTCCAAATGCACCACGATTTCCGGAACACTCTGTCCACTCAATTCGTCTAATTTTCCTCTTTACCTCACCGTTTCAAAAACTACTCAAAAAATCCTGAAGAAAATACTCTTCAGCCATCGAAACTCAACCGATACTCACCAGAACACAGCGTTTTCTTTCGAAACACTGCTCTGACCCGGTTGAAAAGGACCCTAGAAGAGGGATAGAGTACAAGAGAAGAGAGGAACGCTAGGAATCGCAGCGGTGTGCTCCAATTAAAGGGGCCGAGAGCGAGACAAGTAGAAAAAGCGTCATCGAGTTCTATTTACGAGGTAGATCGATAGCAGGCCTCGGCTAATCGGCCTCTGCCCGTGATTAAGAACCGTTCCTCTTCCTCTGCAGATGTTCTTTAAATCGCGTTAGCCGAAGCCCGTAACCACGGACGCGTTGACCGGCAACCATACACGCTTCCTCACCGCCCGATATGATGAGAGCTGCCTTATAAGGGTTAGCAACCAGTGTTTAAAGTGACCAACGGTGCGGCTTTCACCAATTTAAAGTCAGATTGCGACCCGCCCGGCTTCTAATCACCGTGTTCGCCTCTATACACACCGCTTCTCGCGCCTGTAATCGATCCAACGATTTCGCGTACAGTCTTCTT
>NW_017100254.1:4138915-4158581 GCF_001263275.1 Habropoda laboriosa | reverse complement strand
CTTGGCTATTACGTCCCTTTAATTGTCCTTAGCGCCCCTCTAAATGCGACGGAGGATCGCTGAGATTAAATTTCAAAGCTCTCTCTCTCTCTGTTCGATATGGTTTATTATAACGAAGATTGGTTAGCGAGAAAATTATCTGATAGAGGAGATTTTTTCTTAGGTGAAACAGTTAGGTGTTGACTGAGCGAAAGAGGGTTAGAATTATTGCAATGATTAAATTTTCATTGACGATTTTTTTTTTGTCGATAACTGTTTTTCAAAATTTTTATATTCCTTTTTCTACTGTTATACGAAGACAGCAGCAATTTTCAAGGAGTCCTACTGCATATACCTAAGAAAAATCACCAGCTTCCCAAACACTGCCAGTACACCGTCCTCGTAATATTCCCGAAGGATTCTGGAAAAAATTTAGGCACCGAGTGAATTATCTCACGGTGATTTATTCAGCCACATGGTTGGCTCTCGCGATTTTTCAACGGCACGACGTCTGCGGTGCATTGTGATTGACTAATACCGCTACAGCGCTTTAACCTTCTGAAGGTAGAACACAAGAGGTGTGCCACACCCCCGTTTCTCTCTCTCCCTCTCTTCGTAAACCACGGGAGATACAGCAACAATGGCCTCCGTAGATGGAAGATTGCACGGAAAGGTGCAACGTTCACGTGCAAAGGTCGCCGCGGTTGAATCGGGTAAACGAGGATAATGTCGCGGCCCAGCTATCATAGGTGAATTTTATTGCCGTGAAAAAGAAGGTTAGGTCGCATCGTAAACGCGTTTTACACGCGATCGTAGGAGAATTGGAAATCTTGATGCATTCGAAAATTGACTGCATTGGTACGTTAAGAATGTACAAAACTTGTTAAACGCGACAAAACGCGAAGAAATGTGATCTATGAAATGTGACGCTTGCAGAGAGCAGTCGCGGTATTGTATTAAACTAAATACGCCTAGTGAAGATTAATCGACGTAAGTTAAATGAAAAGAAACGAATAACGAAAATTCGTTCAGCGAAATGACAATCTGTGAATCGTATATAAACTTGCAATCTGAAGAACAGAGAAACGAAAGGAATCGTAATATGCGTGTAAAATGAATGCTCGTAGATTCATACTTGAAAATTGTTCAACTTCCTTTCGTAAAACGCTGTCTAAACCCTAATATGGAAATTACTACTTGTTCGCATATATTTATAAGGCGCATTGTACAACGCATATTACGGTTCATGTAAGTTGAAAAACGGGAGGTCGTGGGAAAGTGATATTTCTAATTGTTCGAACGATATACCGTAAAACGTATTCGGAAGTAAGGAAGAAAACGATAATGTTAGGTCGCTCCGTAAATTCCTGCCTAATACAAAAAAATGTTTGAACGAAAATCCAAGGAAATTCAGTGTTGGAAAGAAAAAGATATTTTTTACACCAAATTTGAAGATTCCACGGAAATATACTGATCTAAATTATAAAATTGAAATTTTTAACGATAAATTACCGATTGCAAAATTTAAATTATAAAATTTTAATTTCACTGATAAGTTGCAATTGCGAATTGCGAAATTTACAAACTTACGAGACGACCCAATAACAGCCAAGTCTCCCCCTCGAGGCATAAAAGAACAGTCGAGCAACATTGATATCCGGTAAAAGCGTTAATGGAGGTTTGAGTAAATTTCCTCTCGGCGGAGGAGAATCAATTATCTTTGATAAATACGACTCGTAAACGAGGATCGTCAATCGTGATTCGCTTAATCGTAAGCATAATTATATCGTTACCGCTTGATTCGATGATGTGAAATGTTGGGAAAGAAAGTCATCGCGCGCTGATTTTTGTTCACGTTGAATAATACTCAAGATTACTGTTGTATTATAAGACGATATTCCTTCTAATTACTCTACACTGCGTTCTTAATTTAACGTTACTCTCCCCTTCTCTCTCATAAACTATTTCCTAGATATGTTCTAATTGTTAGACACGACGAGACAACGGAGTACCCGTCCGTAAATGTTTAGAAGTCCTTGTTGTTTAAGGTGGTGAATCCAATTCCAAGGTTACCATGGTAACGAAATATTATCTGCTTTAAGAGAAATATTTCCAACGAGATGATATAAGTAAAACGAGATAAATAATAAAATAAATAATACTCATACACAGGCCTGCACGGTGCCTGAAAAAAGCGACGTGGGGGCGAGAAAGCTTGCTTTTCAGCCCAGCTAATTATTATCACAACTCCAAGAAGGATAGATTCTTTTCTTTTTTAATTATGTTTGTTAATTAAACGAAGATTATCGAAAAGTTGAAAAAAAAAAGAGTGTTTAATTAAAGAGTCTCAACTATGTATATAGGGAAAACTGTACGTGTTGGCCTATCCAGTACAAAAACCAGAATCGTTATAATATTATAGATCACAGATTATTGTGTTATGTGAATAATTACATTTTATGTTGTTAAAGAAATGTGTATATGTACATGTATGTACACTGTCGCGCTCGGGAATATTTACCAGCCTGCTGCTTTCTTTCTTTTTATTTATACGAAAATGTGATAAATCTTTGGAAAAAGGATTCTTCTGTTTTTTCTTTTGTTTTTAATTATAAGATAGACGATTGAATCGAGGATATGTGAAAATGAAGACGAACAGGTGGGCGAATACCTGCGTGCGGCAGTGTATATACATGCACACATACATATATACACAGATATGTATGCATATAATGTTAACACCAGCTCTCTCTTTCTTTTTTTGTTTCTTTTTTTCTCTTCTTTTCCCCTTTATCTCTTTTCCCCCCCCCCCCCGTTCTCTCCCCGTCTCTCCCGAATCTCTTTCTTTTTCTTTACCTTTCTACTTGCTGCTCTCGCCATGCAGCTAGAGAAGATTATTTGTAGAGGATCGTTTTTGTTTTGTACTTAAGAGTGCTCGTACGCGCCCGAACTATGTTTTGTACTACGTGAAGAATGGCAATAAAGTAGTTGACCAATTCCTTTTTTTAAATTCCACGTGTGTAAATTGTATTTCCTCGCGGTACGAACACCGTAGAAACCCTTCGTCCATACCCCTCGATGCGTTTTAACTTTGTTTCAGGGGAGGACGACCGTGATGAGAAGTAAGTAGAAATAGAAATATACAGTATGGAATATGTGAATTTTATTTCTACGACAAAAGGCCTCGTGCCTTTTTCAGGGCTCCCTTAACACGTTAAGCGCCATGTCAGTCACCGGCGACTGACACTATGCCTTCCGTTCAGGCCGCAACAGAAGACGACTAACGAAAAGTACACTGTCAGTCGCCGGTGACTGACGCGGCCTAAACGGAAGGCATAGTGTCAGTCGCCGGTGACTGACAGTATACTTTTCGTTAGTCGTCTTCTGTTTATAGTTCGCATGGCCCACTTGACGGCCAAGTGTGGCCTGAACGGAACGGTAAGCAAAACAGACTGGGTGTTTAACGTGTTAAGTAGCCCCTTTTCCCTGGGACAGTCCCAGGAAGTGGGGGCGCGGGCCTGCATTGCCGAGGCAATACTCTTGTCCCCGAGGACGAAGAAACTCGGAGATGTTTGGAAAAACATCTCTCGATTCTTCGCCTCGAGGGCCAAGAGTCGCCAGGACTAAGTGTGTGGGTACAATGATGTACTTAATAATTGATACTAATGTTTAACGATATTTTCAAAATTTCTCAGAATTCAAAGCGAAATAAATTGAAATTAAAGGCTTCTCGTTATTTGCAACGAAATGCGCAAAACCCAAATTTATGAACAGCAATGTGCATACACGTGCGCTACAAAATTGCTATCCGTATCGTTTTCTTATTCGTTCCCCGAAGAAGAAGGACACTAAAGAAAAAAAAACGGAAACAGCTGAAGAACCGTGTTACAGTTTAACGCAAACCGGTGCACATATCCCTAACGCTTCGTGAACACCTCCATAGAAGTTTCTCTTCACCGCGAAAGCCGTTTATTATTTCGAAGCAAACTTTAGACACAACTTAGACGCAGTCTAATAAATATGCTACGATACAGCGTATAATTTACGCTTGCTGCAATTTCCGTACAAAAAATTGAACGAGAAGTAGTAATTAATGAAATATATTATCAAGTTGGAGGAATAAATGTAAATTCAGATTTACATAGACAAGTGTTTAAAATAGTAAATACCTATTTCAGATCAACAATAAAATACTGTTCTAATTAGTTTCAATTAAATATTCTGGTCCGTATTTAGATAATTATTATATTATATAACTGATCGTGTTTAATCACATTACGGTTACTTTGGACGTGGGTTTCCCCGTTTAAAAAACAAAGCAGCGAATTAATTGCCTGCAGATTTGTATTTTAGTTCTCGTACGGAGTTCGTAAAATCACCTAATATCGTATATTCACAGTTGCTGTCACGTGAAACAACTGTAACTTAAATAACGATTAACACGATGGGAATCGACAGAGATCTACTGACACTAATTAAAAGAAAAACGTTTAAATTGCCACCAGAGATATATCGTTAACTTCCCATTTAGTACGAATAAATTAACCCTCGCTCGACGAGCAAGTCATCGTGACCCTACTGTTGCAAAATGATCGCCTGACCGTAATTTATACTCTTGTCGCTCTAACATAAACAACGACGTGTTGACATTCCTCCCATACCTTTATTGTCTAACGTTCACCACGGCATTTCGAAAAGCAATAACAACAAATTCCGTGCGAAGACTTTAAAACCGTATATACACTACCGGCCAAAAGTTTCGAATCACCGAGCATCGCAATTTACACAATTTCCAGAAAAATGTCGAGCGACTTTGAGAATTTTTCATCGTTCGAATCAGTTGATAAATGTAGAATTGAGATAAACTTGAAAAGTGGTAGGCGAGACTTTTGGCCGGTATAAGAAACTTTTACGGTGGATCCAAAATATCGCTGTTCGAGCGTTACGAAGCATACAATGCGAGTTATCTATATTACAGATCATTGATACGCACACAACAAACGTTTCATCACACTCCACGCTGTAGGTGAGAAATTTATAACGAAGCATTTTTTTTTTTTTTAAATAATTTATTCACCAATATGAACAAATAGATCATGTAGCAGGCTGTTGATAACGATATGAGCGCAGGTTCACGACGCATTCGTAGGGAGTTTGATCGAGTTTCGATGACAAATAGCTAACAAGTGGTACAGTTCGTAGTATTCATATCCAGCTCCTTAAATTAACGAATTCGACAAATTAATGCAGTTGTCAAGCATACAACGCTTGAAGATAGAATTTAGGGTGAAAAATATTGTTACTTTTATTTCGCGGTTAATCTGCAGTTGAAACAACCTTTCGCGCAATTTTAAAGCCATTTTTGTAAGGCTGATGAATCACGAAACCAGGGAAGCCTCGTTCCTCCGTTCGTGATTCTTTCCAAATCATCCGTATTATCCTTATAAACTCTGCAGGGCGAAATACAATTCTTGCTCGTGCACTCGATCAAGAATTGCTTTTCTACGTAACAAGATTACGTTAAAATCGACCGTTAATTACTACGACGATGAAAATTTCGAGTCGAATAGAACGACATAATGTTCGTTGCCGTAGCAGTTGTGTTACTTTTTATTCATACCAATTATAAAACAATTTTTACAATTACACAGAATAATCCATAGTGCCCGAAGAATATTCGACAGAAATTCGCATAATCGTGTCCTGCGTAAAACGAATCCCTGAAATTTCATATCAAACGCTACGAGTTGAAACTGTTATCAAAGCTATCGGATCGACGCTTCTCGTATCGCATGAAAACAACGAATAAGTATTGTCGAAGCACGAGTCTTACCAAAGAACGTTCAATCCTGTCTCGTACGAGTATAAAGAAGTGTCTTTTTTATTTCGGACGATTATCGGCATCTCCAAGAGAAAGCGTCACCAGAGTGAAATACCTGTTGAAAGCGGATGGTGTGCCTACTTTCATGAATTCGCGGTGCAAAAAGAAATTATAACGCAGAACATTGAAGTACGTGTCAACGGTATATTGTATTATGCGTTATAAAAATCGCTATAGTGCAAATAAGTTCGATAAAAGTAAGAAAATTAATTGCCGCCTTCTTGGGTAACATGCTCCTGATTTGGGGCAGAAACGTGTAAAAGTTTCACTGCAACGCAAACATATAAAAGAAAAGAAAAGAAAAACTTAACTCTGCGTCGTTTAATCGACACAGAGGATCCTGCACATTTCAGAGAAACGAAACGTTTTTACACTTATACCAGAGAAACTAAAAAAGGAAGAAAATTTCTTTGTCCACGCGTAAGTTAAAAATTTGTAAAGATAGAAGTGTGCAAAATGAAAAAGTCAAGTTATGTTTCCCACGATAAATTCCGATAAATCGATCTGGTGTGACATAGACAGAAAAAGAAACGAAGTTGAAGCGAGAAAGTTTTTGGATTAATCGGTTTGAAACAACGTCCAATGCCCTACGAGTTTTTGTGCACACGAGGAAACACATTCGTTGTGACGTTACCAGATTATCCGAGTGTGTCGTTGATATTATCATACTGATCTGAGTTTCTGCGAAGCCAACTTGTCGCCGGGCGTTTTCCGCGACAAAATTTAACAGACGATCGATTGTACATGAACATCATCGCTTAGCCCTGATTAATAGCGATACGCGGTAGAAAGTGATAGTGGGTAGCATAGAGCGAAACATCGACATCGTGGATCGACGCGTCAGCGTGTTACGTTGAGAAGAGGCGGAAATCGATGGAAATTCGAGAGGCCAAACTCTAAGACAGAAGCTTGTCTTCCGGGATGGTAGGGCTGGTCGCTGCTGGTGCCGAACGTAACGATTCGGTTTCTCGTAGCATGTCGTTGAAGCTCTGCATGGAGCTTGATCTTGAAGGCACAACTTTCGTCTGGAACAGTAACGATCGATCCTTCAGAGATAGCACGAACCTTTTTAACCCTTTAACGCTCGTTTTGGGTTTTGGCAAAAAAGGCAATTTTGGTTAATTATTTGCTTTCACTTTTCATATTGCGCTAGCTTTTCTGTTCTGTTGCGAAAATGTAAGTCCCAGCATTAGAAGTAAATGGGAAAAACGACAAATTTTTTTACACCATGATTTTACGCATCCTAAGGAACGAAAAATGTAATTGTCATTTTTCCCGGAAATGATGGGAAATTTATGAAAAATGCGGTTCAAGGTAAAAGTATGACCATACACCTGTCCCCCGATTTACACGGATGATCGGTTCCTCAGAATACCGTGTAAATCGAAATCATGGCTTTTTGTATGAAAAACCGTGTAAATCGGGGGAAAAAAGAAAATGCGCATAATTCAGTCAGTTGTTTAATTAAATTCATTACACCTGTCCCCCGATTTGCACTGAAGATAGGTTCCTTAGAAAACCGTGTAAATCGAAAAGAAACTAAAATGTGCATAATTCAGTCATTTATTTCAACGTAAAATAAAACTAAATATATCTTAAAAAACATAAAAATAACGGTCTATTCGTAAAATGATAAAAATATAAAGGTATATGTATGTAATTCATTTTACATATAGAAACAACAAGTATAAATTAAAAAATTTAACCAAAAATTTCATTACTGTTATCACTTTCGTAGACTATTAATCTTTTATTCCCGGTTGGTATGATGTCACTTTCATCACTCGATAGTACTTGATGCGATTCAAGTTCGATGTTAGATGAATTAGAAACAATTTCAGATCGGCGAGCCTTGCTAATGAAATCCGTAATTAACAATTGTGTTTGGTTTTTGATCAAATCTTTATAGACCTCCTCATATTGAGTTAAGCGTTTATTAATATCTCGCTGAAATAGGAGAGCTCGTTCAACATTCGGGTCATTTTGTAGAAAATGATTACCCAATTTTAAAAACCGTGTAAAAGTGAAATCGTGTAAATAAAGTACCGTGTAAATCGGGGGATAGGTGTACTTAGGTATAACTTACATTCCGTCTCGTTTTCTTCGAACGATGGTCTGTTCGTAAACTAACCACTAAACATTAGTGTTTAATAAAAACCAAAAATAATTAACGACAAATTAATCGAACCAAGGAATTCTTTGATGACACGATGCTTATATTCTAAGCAATCAGAAGCCAATAGTTATTTATTCTCGAAGTGATAAAAGTTATAATAAACTATCGTAAATACAACATGTTATGATGTGCTCGTGGTAGTTGCAATCAACCTTCGAGCTTTGTCGAATTTAGCACGTGGTGTGCCGACTAAATCTAATAGGTTCGTCTTCGAAGGACCACCTCCGTGATTAGGAGGACAAAACAACTATTGCTAATGGTCTAAACTTCTAAAAGGAGCGACTCTTGGCGTGGTCAGATGACTTCTGGCGTTCCCTTCCGCGAAAGGTCCCACGAGTGAGGCCCTCGGATAGGTTGAGTACATTTTTCGATAGTGGTGGGGAAGGGTGGTTGGCGAAAACTATTGGTTAAAATCACAGGTGGAAAAGCTACACGAAAATGCCACCCCCCAGACCATAGGTCACTCTCAGGTGCCAAGCGTACTCTTGAGTGACGCACGCGGGAATTCCGAGTGCCTCGAACAATGACCGTAGCAGACAATAACGTTAAGACGCGCTTCGGCTCTGGTGACCATATGAATGCAAAAATGTACAAGTTAAAAAAGGGGCGAAGATTCTAAGTCGAAAACAGGGCAATAAAAGGTGAAAGCAAGTTCTTAGATTGAAAGACTACGATTGCCGTGGCGTCATAAAATTACCGCTGCTACGAAACGAGCGAAGGCGAAAAATCTGTACAATAGAACTACATGCTAAGAAATCTAAGGGTCGGGCGGCTGACATACCTGTCGAGGATTAAACACAATAAAATAATCGTCATGACAGGGATGCAATAAAAAAGTAAGACTCTAACAGAATTTGCATTTCTTAACTAACTTAAAAGCAAAACAACTGTTTCTTCGAGTCGTAACTCTCAGACAGCGAAGGATACTCTCGAGAGAAACTCGCGATAGTTTGACTCTGAGAAGGACAGCTATGTTTATGTTTGGCTCGATGTACGTACAGCGACCCAGGCTCGCGTTTCTTATCTTTGGCTCGCAAGAAATATCACGAGTTCTAAGAAGTTAAGGCCTCGAATTTTTCCCAGAACAGTTGCGAGCGTACAGCGATCGGAAATCGGGCAGGACGACTCGTCCTCAGTCGGTGTTTACGAGGCAGTCGAACGAGTGCCTCGACGAACGACGAACGTCGCTTATACTGCGCGATTATAGTCTTGTAGGGAATACATCGAACAACGCGTTTTCGATTATACTTAGCATATTCGTTCGTGTGAATCAAGTGCCGCTGCATACAAGAAGCTAGTGCACCGAATTCAAGTACACAACGAACAGCTGCAGTTTCATTGTGTCATCGAAGAATTCCTTGTTTCGATTAATTTGTCGTTAATTATTTTTGGTTTTTATTAAACACTAATGTACAACAATCTTCGTAAGTAGTACTCAATACGAGTTGCTAAGTGGTTAATTTACGAAGAGACCATCATCCGAAGAAGACGAGACGGGATATAAGTTGTAATATATTCCCAACATTTCCGGGAAAAGTGACAAATACATTTTTCCTTCCTTAGGGTGTGTAGAATCATGCTGCAAATAAATTTTTCGTTCCGGCCGCATGCCAAAATTGACCTGTTTTTAACATCCTCCTTTATTTTTATACGACTAGGAAGTAACTGAGGAAAATAGAATTGATCATATTTAGCACATCGAGTTGAGAGAAATGTGAGTGTTAAAGGGTTAACCACCTTAGTTTTCAAAGGTTATATTTGTGTCAATGTAATATCAGAGAAACGTAAACTCGACAACAGCAGAAACTGTGTTAAAACAAAATAAGACGATGGGTCAGAAAAGACCCGACGACTTAGCGTCAATTTCTATCGATTATCATGTAGGAAAAATGCATAACCACCTTCACATTCTCGTAAGCAGATCCAACACGTTCCTCTAGCGAACGAAAGCTGTCGGAATTGCGCATCTGGCCGAGTTTCATGGACAGTCCGCTTCCGAATCCACCTAGAATGCTGGTCGTCTTTTCAGCCGTGCTCTTGAACACGGACTCTGTCTTCTGGAATCTAGAGAAGGGGGTAATAAATATTCATTTTTCGCCAGGAAAACAGATCCTGTCGAAGCAAGGTCACGTTGCCTGTGGTCGCTGAGATGCCTTTGCTCGGGATTCGATAATAAATCAAGCCAATGATCAACCATGCATTTTATACTTCAAACAGAAATCCCACTCTCTCACATACACACACGCGTGTATTAGTCTCGCGTTCGTTAGCTCGATCAACGTTGCATATGTATGTATATAAGTATTATAGAAGCTTGTGTGCCTGTATTATCACTATTATGCAAGCGGCCTGTTAGAGAATGCGTTATCGCGACTCGAGGTCGATATATCAGTTTTCTATCTTGGATACTAAATCGGCTTGGCTAACGCGGTGCGTGCGTTTCTTTTCTTTCCTTCTTTCTTACTTCTGTTTCTGATCTTTTCGACAGCGTGATATTAGCACAACCCTTTAAGCGTTGCACGTTTCACACGTGCAGTGGGAGAACAACGTGCAAAGGACTTTGCTACAGCGAGGGAAGTTATGTACGCGGCGACACCTTGGTAATCGCGATCCAAAATTTCTCTTAGGTACGATGGAACAATGTGTGTCGATAGAAGAAGCGCGACTTAACCCTTTGACTGTTTGGATCGAGTGAAACTCGGGGAGAGCGCCGACTACCGAATAGTTCAGATCGAGAGAGACTCTTAGGCAGAAAGTTAGAAACGAAGGATTGAATTGTCAGGAAAATAAGAAAACAATCTTCAGGACTGTGACTTAGGATCGTGAATACTGTGCATTAAATTCATAATGTAATTCATAATTTTATCAGATTGCGAAAGGGTTAAGAAGAAACTGCATTTTAACGCTAAAAGAATATTCCAAATTGAATTCTGAGGTCAAAACCGAAGTTTGCCACGAACAGAACCTGCAGACTGCAAATATACGCTTATTCATAGCGTAATTGATAATTTTACTCGATCGTCGAAGGGTTAAGTTGCCGATAGACGCGGTTAATTGCCGACAGAAGAAATGTTGGATCGGAAGGATAACACGAATGGTTTGTGTGTACTTACAAAGTGTTCTCGGAGACCGCCTTGGTGAACTGACCGAGTTTCTCGCCGACGTTCTGATAACTGAATGAGAACCCAACCAAAAGTCAAAGAAAAGTGTTCTACATGTCTGAGGGGCAGAAGTAGCAGAAAATAAACGAAAAGGGGTACGGGAGGGGGCCGGTAACCGTCACCTTACGCGAAATTATATATTATTTCGAAATTAAATATACACAGTAGGTGAGTTTTTCTTTTTTCATCTCTCTAATGACGATTTTTTCATTATCTAATAACGTAAAGTAAATAGGGGGCGTTCTTTTACACAGTGCAAAATATTGAGAATGTACATAGACACAATTACAAGTTATAGCAACCTCGATATCTCTCTAGTGGCAATAAGCTTTCATAGCTTTAGCTTGAATCGTACAATTGTTCGCATGTGGCATTCGTAACTGTACTTTGGAGACTCAGGTAACAACAGCATGTCGTGGAATAAATTAAAACTCTGTCAACACTAGATTTACGTCAATTTTACGAGTTTCGGACTTCACGAGCGAAATTACAAAAACCATTGCTATTATTTCCTAGAAGTTTTTGCTGACTTTTGGAATGATACGAATGTATACCTAAATTGATTCTCCCCTCAGCCCTCTAATTTCAAAATTCTGTCAATACTGTGTAACTAAATTGTTTTTAAATGAAATTAATCGATTTTTTGAAGAAAATACGTATTCTCCTTTGCACGTCAATTTGAAGGGTGTCTGTAGAAATAGGTGTACAAGAAATGTCCGTAAATCTAGTGCTAATTACGATCGATCGTCAATCCGGAAGTTTATTTTTAACCCATTCACTGCGGCAGACTTTGTCAGACAGCAGAATCTTTTATTTCGGTCGCATCGTTGCGAAGTTTGTTTCATTAAATTACTATAAAAGTTCGCAAAAGATAAAACTGAAGTGAAAGCGCGCCAAAAAACGCTAACAGTACAGTGTGTACGAATTTTCAAAGCGCCAATAGCAACGAAAGGGTTAAACGTATGATTAAGAATTAAAGATAGACACTTTGCAAAAGTAAATATGTGAAATAGTGGAGAAACTAACGCGTGCTCTCCCAATTAACAGATCGAATAGAATAATCGATACGGTGTAAATAAATTGCACAATAATAATAGAAAATGAAACGTTCGAAGAATAAACCGATCATGCTGCTGAAAACCTAGCGCGTGACTACACTGGCAAAACCCAGCCAAGATTCCATTCGTGCAAAATGAGGGTGAAAGATAAAGAGAGAAGTGCGTGCTTCTAAACGGCTGAATAAAAACGTACACTTGACTCTCCTTAACGTTCTTCAAGCCTTGATTCATGTCGTCGGTGATCTCTTTCCAAACGCTGATGCCCAACTTCCTCTTCAACTCCTGAGAGACTCTGATCTTGTTCGCCAGCACGTGCCTCAGGGTTTGGATTTCTTCTTCCACCTATGACACGCCACTTCTTAAGCTTCGCGTCGCTAAGTAATTAATCGTTCGTGTTTCAATTTCTATCGTGTGTCTGTGTGTTGAACTTTTAACCCTTTGAAATGTTACGTTTGATTTTTTCAAATTCACCGCCCAAAATGGACAAATTTCTTTTCGCATGAATTCACGTTCTGTGGACATTGTAGCGTATTCTTTTTTGCATTTTTAGCGGTGTACGAAGTAGTTTCACGGAAATAGAGAAAGAAAAGCGAAAGATCGGTCTGTTTAGAGTATTAAATATTAAATTTAGTAAAAAATGACAATAGTAAGAATAGAAAAAAATAACACTCAAAATTATATAAAAGAAGGTCGCTCAAAGACTAAAGGAATTACTTAAGGAACTGCGAGTTTGGACAAATTTAAAAAGATACACAATAATATGAACGTGAAATATTTGTAATAATGACAAATCTGTGAAAATTAAAATTTCCACTGTTATTCAATTTGTTCTACTGAAATGGAACAGTAGTAGTAATTTATGTGCCTGTCCATGGGAACTGTTAAGCAGTTAATTTAATATTCAGCAACAAAGAACGCGTATAAAAAATTTTACGAGGTAATTCTGCGTGTAACGTCGAACAAAAATGAAAAAAACATTTTATCATAAAAGTTAGTCCACCGTACACCGGTGAACGTGATAATTATGATTGAAAACAGTGACGTAGGCGTATCACGAACTTACCTTGCGGAAACTGGGGAAAATTACATTAGCCTGATACGCTTGATACATCAAGATTAACCCTATAGGATTTTCGAGTTGAGAGGATTAACACCTTTTCTAGTTCACAAGTCAACGTAATCCAATTGACTTAGCTTTACAAGCAACCACCCGGAAGTGGTGCTAATCTCGAAAAGCACTTCGAATTATTCGATCTATAATTTTGTTTAAAAAATCTCGTTATCAGAAACGAAGGAAATATTTTCGTTAAATTAATCGATACAAAAAAATGATTAGAATAGAATAGCAAGAGAAGTATTTAAATCTGAAATTTTCCGAAATATTATGTTATTCTTTCACGTTTTCGAGAATTAAACTAATCAGAAGTGGTTTTTAACGGTCAGTAGGTTTTTCTACAGTTGTATTTCGCTATTCCAGCTGTTTAATATTTTCTGTGGAAAGAAAAAGAAGAATGGTTACATACCTTGGCCAGCTCCGCGTTCCATTCCGCCTTTTGACGGTTTTGCTCGTCCAAAGAAAGTCCTTGCAGCTCGTTCACCACGTTATCCGATGTTGGTGAGATGTAACCGGCCGAATTAAGAGTTGCATCTTCTCCTGTAACAGAAGTAGTTTGTTGGAAAATGTGCGAATTATTGTACACACGCGTGTAAATGTTTCGAGATAAACGCTATTGATACTTCGTCAAATACTTGACAATTCTATCAATCCCTTGTTTTATGATTGTTTTTTTTAAACACTAACCATAATTTAACCCTTTGCGATCGGCACATTTCTCTGGTGGGACTACCAGCTAGTCGGAGCAAATTTAGATTTTTAAAGTTATTTTTGCATAGTTGATTCATTATATATATATAAGGATATTGAAAAATATAGGATATTTTGAAATTGATATATTTTGTTTAATATTAGTTATAGTGCATAAAAATAAAACGTTTTAAACAGAGGCTATCAGAGAATCGTACCAGTTTCTCGGTGAACCAAGACTGATTACAAATTCCTTTCGCAATACGGAAAACAGACTGGGTATGCAAAAGTAAGGAAATTAAACTATTCCCTAAAAAGTAAGCTGTGAAATTTCACACAAATGCTTCGAAAGGGATTGTACAGGGTAATTAATATATAGCGGCGACACCGATTTCTAGAAGAAAATTGAAATGCCGCCACTATGGCGGCACCGATCGCAAAGGGTTAATATATCAAACATAAGTAGCATGCGTGTCGAAATGTAACATGTTCTATTTCACGTGGTAGATACTGTTAGAAAAAGTTTTATTTAAAAAAATTCACTACGATTTGCAGGACAAAACAAATAAATACTTTCTCGTAATTTTTGTAACTTTTAAGTTTCGTATCTTAAATGTGAAAAATATTTGAATAACATATTTTTGGGACTTTTTCAAGACACATCTGACTGAAAGACGCCGATTTTCATGAAAAGTGGGTGAAACGTGTCCTAGAACCAAATTTGTCTCGCGATTCGACAGCTCGCCAAAAGAGAACATTCGACACTAAGTTTCAATCCTCCGGGAAAATTCGGATTATCAGTGTTTGCTCTATTTTCCCAATTTACTGGACTGCAAAGATTTTGCATACGTTAGGGAATTTTTTCCGATTTTTTATAAATATAATAAGAGAAACGCGAAATACGAAACCAGTGATTCGGTAAAACACAAGTGCAATCGATTCTTAATAAGTTATGAAATACGCGAGAATCTAGTGTCGCGAATCAAGTCAGACGCAAACGTACCACTTACAAGGAAAACACGTGAAAAGTATAGCACTCGAATTGCAATGAAACTTTGTAGGTCGATAAAGAACCGAAAGTTGTACGGTTAGGATCAATTTTCTCAATTATTCTATGAAATATGTAATAACAAAGGTGTTATTCAGCCGCTAGCGTAACTGCTATGCCTGTAAGTACTTAGGCTGGAAAACGATGATCCGTGATTCGAATTCACCTTGAGTGACAATTTTCTTTTCCTGTTTGTTCTGTTCAACGTTTATTTCCGTATGAAACTTTTCTAGTAACCTTTTTATATGTAAAAATATTATTTATAATATTGTACATTACATAGATCGCATTCCTATGGACGGTATTTATCATAAAAGCAATTGAAGCAAAAGTATCGTTAATCGCTTCTCTTTAGTGGATTGGATATTGACACGAAATATTAATACAATTATAACACAATATATACAACGGTGTAATCAAATATAATTCAAATATCGATACAATATTAGGCGTGATCGTCGCAACGCACATTTCTCCATTTTATCAGGCATTGTTCGAAATTACACAAACATACTACGATTAAAATAACAAACATATTGTTCATATAAGAAGAGGAGAGCCATGACCAATCCGTTGATACTATTTTCATAAAGACAGGATGAAAACTATAGAAGTTGAAATTTTCGTCGTTGGATGACTCATTGTTACATACGCGGCGGTATCCCTTTCAAATGCCGCGTCGCGCTTACTCACGCTACGTATCTTATTCACTTTCCTCGTCGATATGTTTAACTTTGCCGAGCACGAGGCACCAATAACGCAGCGGTAGTTCAAACTTAACAGTTTCACTGCCACTCGAAAATCGAAAAAGGGTATGTGCCACCGATTCGTAGTCTCAGCGTGGGTAGAAATTCGTGATTATGTAGTCGCCTAACGCACAGTGGCGGCGTCGACTTTTGATGTGACCGACTCGACACGCACTGTCGGCGATGATACACAAGGTACCGCATTCCAGACCGCATACTCTGCGCTCGTGACAGCGACGTGTTAACCGTGCAGATTTCAAATTTAGCCGAGCAGATTTCGAATTTAACCGAGCACCGGTTTTAACAGTGCAGAATTTGAAATTTAACCGAGAACCAATGATAACCGTGCAGATTTGAAATTTAACCGAGCGCCACGTGTAAATGAATCAAGAAAATCAGGAAAAGCCTACGTAATACCTTATCGACAGAGCCATAGCGTTGATTACTTCTTGTACTTAATACGAGAGAAGTGAAAATACGTAGAAATGTACTGCAAAATCATTCTTTGAATGGAAAAACTGATAATTTACTGAACTTGTAACTAATATGAGAAAAACAATTTATTTACATTTGTAAAAAACATTGAAACAGTATACAGTTTTCTTGTAAACTGAAAATCGATTAAATCTACGGTATTTGTGTGATTTAGCAAAAATAAGCACGGATTGGACTCGGAGCAGATGTTTAATATGTAATTCGTGAATTCTGAACGTGTTTAGAATAGATGAAAAAGTTGAAATTCGTTCTATCAAGGAAAAGTCAGCACGGATAATCGATTTGACGCGATATCGACTCTTCCGTCGATAAGGTGTTAAAAAGGAAACGTAGAAAACCCTGTTTTATCATAGACCAACAATATTCGAATTTTCGATACTGTTACCTGAAACTCTACATTTTGCGCGAATTATAATGCTGCACCTTTTACCAATTCGAGGAACTTCTTGTAATTCCGGCTGCTACTGATTTTGGCCAGATATGGCTTTGAGAAATCTTGAAATATCACTCGGACAGATTTCCTTTTCCTTCGCCAGCGACTGGTGGCGCCGTCCTCGGCGTCTGGTGTCAAAAACTCCGTCTCTATCGAGAGATTAGCGTCGTCCACCACGATCTCGTCTATATCGCCGTTCGAGTTTCGCCAACAATGGACAACGATCTCATCTGCGTCGTCGCTAAGCTCGTCGATGTCGTCGAAACTCGGCGTGGCCGTCAGGTTTGAATAATAAACGTCTTCTTCGTATTCCAACGACTCGAACTCGTGTTCATTCTCGCTCGAACAGTTCTGCTCGCTCTGCTCTTGACGTACTCTTGTTTTAGAATCTTGTTTGGCCAGTCTCGAACGATCTTCCACTTTACCCTGTTCCTTTTTCATGTCTGTCATGTCGGTTTTCATATCAACGAACGAAGACGCTTCACTTTTTCCAAAGCTCGAACTTTTTTAATTACAATCGAACTGAACAGGTTAGGATATCGATACGTGACAATGTTTGAAAGACGAATTGAAAACAGTAACATGAAAGAAAGTACGTTTCACTCAGAGTTCGTTCGACTGAAATTCGACGCTGGAAACCGAGAACTTTTACGACATCGCGAAATCATTGCCATATTAAATGAAACTTATGCTTTTACCGTTCAACCCGTCTTTACTTCTTGCTTATCGGCTGAAACAAGTTTCTCCGAGGAAATCGTTTACCATAATTCGCGTCGATTCATCCACTACGAACGGTCACGATCAATACAGCGATTTCTAATATACATAGATCACAAAACGTCGATCCAACTATTTTCGAGAAAAGCTAAACAGACAAAACTCTCTCCCCGGTTAAAATCACTAGTCTCACTTTTGCAAATGACGCGGTGTTCAATCGCACGTTTACCGCGTAAACAATAGAAGTTGTTGAAGTTAGATGTCGCGACGAATTTTTCGCGGGAAAATCAGCGTTCTTAAATTACAGATACTTTGTTAGAACAGAACTAAGGATAATCTACAAAGATTTTTAGTAACGATTTAGTTGACCATGTGTATCAATCAGCGCGTGCAGACGACGATCACAGCTGGCACGATCGCGCTTCGTTTTCCCGACGCGAGAAGATCGCAGGTTTCCGATTTTGACCGTCCGCGACGCCAGTGTCGTGCAGCCACGTATCCAAGAAGAAAAGAAATTGTGGCCACTTACTCGTTCCTCCTTCTGAAGGTAAAAAGGGAAGGGGCCTGGATTTCTCCCACCATCTCTCCTTTTGTGCCTGTCTTTCTTTATCTAGCTTGTTAATAAGTCAAAATAAACCCCTTCCGTCAAAATTTCCGTTGAATTTATGTTTCAACAACGGTAAGAATCATTTTTCATTCGTTGCTGACAGTTTCCTATTTTTATATTACACATCTACAAAAACATGCAATTATCGACTTTACTATGTGTCGGTAAGTAGTTCGAATCGTTTACCGTTTTCGTTTTCGCATTCTGTAAAATTGCATAAAACAATAAAAATATTAACGAGCGAAGGAATCATGCTCGATTATTAACGAGTCCTGTTTCGATTCTGTTCGTCTGATATTGTGAGCTGTGTTCTTTATTTTACCACGACTATAGGCTAGGTTCAATGCACGTTTCACGGCAAACGAAAAGGAGATTTATCGACGGCAAAACATTGGATCGAGTGGAAAGAAAAAAAGTCTGTGCCTGTTCTTGCGAAGGATTTCGTTGGATGAAGATGACGGAACGGAATTTTCGATAGCTCGTCGACCTCGATATTAAGTTTCCTCTTCTAACGTGGAAATATAAATAATAAATAACATTGAGAGCTATCTGTACTTTTTTGTATTATATAAAATTGTTATTGGAAAACTGATAGTATCAATTGTGAGTGAAAGCGAAATACACTTATATAACTTTTTCTTCGAATCGATTATACAGTTCCGGAAATTTTCCCTACGTATGCTGCATTTCCTAGTAAAATTCCACGATAAAACTCAAATTGAAACTATTGTATATTGAAGCACATAATAACTAACTCAAAAAGTTTCGTTGCAATACCTAATAAAGCAGAAACCTGTAAAATTAGTACGTAGCTACAGAGGCGTATATAAAATACGTTAACAAGTTCTAAACATTATTTTACCTACAACTGTTAACCCGTTAACCACCAAAGGTAGGAAAAATACAATTCTCTTTAAATATTATTATTTTAAAAATTCTAATTTTAATTATGTCAAGACATAAAAGACTATGTCCTTTGCAACTTAAATTGGATTAAACTGAATTGCTAAGGCAATATAATATTTTTTATTAGTTTCTGTAAAATGTTTCATTCGTGCAACTTTGGGAATTGAAGGGGTAAACGCAGCAAGCATATGATAGTTACAAAAATAATGCAAAAAAGAAATCGGAAGCGACAACAAACGGTTTTATAAGCGTATTTTCGATATCAAGGCACATCACAAGGCTAAAGTTAGAATGGATTCTACGTGATCCGGTTCATCCGTTTCTTTCGGTTCGATGCAGTTCTAAATACGGCCCTCCCTCGGTAACAGGAACCTCAAGGTTAACAGCTTGCTGTCGTAATAATCCAGAAACGACGTGACCGATCGTTTGGAAATATGTCAGTTTCAAATGCTATTGCAATTCTGTGAATTTATATTAATCATTTACCTGTATTCGTGATCTTGTACTTGTCTTGAAAGATCTCGATTAGATTTCTAGTTTTTCCAATAATCTTTCAGGACGAAATTAATAAACGTCAGATATTTTTTTTTATAATTTATTTATATATTTCCATTTAAAAATATGAATTCCATGCGTTATTCAAATTTTCTTTTGT
>NW_017100254.1:4120769-4138497 GCF_001263275.1 Habropoda laboriosa | reverse complement strand
CCCTGAGATAAATTCTTTTATCTGTTTATTTATATTTATACTTAAGCCCTTTCCTTCTAGAACTACCAAAGATACACGTGAAGTGGATAACAAATAAAATTAACGATACATGAGTAAATTTTGTATAATACAATATTTTGTTATTTTGCAATAACAGCTTTGTCATAATCTTGAAGAAATGTAATTTGCATATTTACAGACACGCATTATAGAGACTAGAAACATAGTTACACTCACACGAGTATGTATAAATCTTCATAGGGATTTCTCAAATATAAAAAAAAAATTATTGTCACAGTGCAATTTTATTTATCATATCGGATGGATATGTATACTTGTACAGCCCACTTCCTGTCGATGACCTCTTCATCAACGTTCCGATTTTTTAGAGTATTTCTATTCTTTTTTACTATAAATTGTATATCGTTGAAAATAGGATTATTGTTGTTTACTGTGATTTCTCGCAACGTATCGGTTTTATAGGTGTTCTTTTGAACTTTGCGAGGTAGTAAGACTCGCTTACGCAAAGCTGTGACAACTTTTGGACTGACGTATCTGTCTCAAATTAATGAGAACGAATCGAATTAATCAACGAACAAATATATTTAACAGTCAACTAATAAAAATACAATTATCTGAGATACAATGTGTCTGAAATAACTTCTTTCGTTTGGTACCGAACGCTAGAACCTTGCGTTTTTTCAAGTTCTTCGAAACTTTTTTATTTGAAATTAATTTCTTAATAATTTTTTCTACAGTAATATTCCGAGGATGTGGAATTTTTCGTAATTCAGCTGTTTATTATTTAATACTTTATACTTAGTTTTTTCATAAGATAGGTTCTTTGTAAGTTCAGCTGAAGATTGATAAAATTGTCGTACTAAGTGTTCACGATGTTAACAATTTATTCTCGAAATTAAGGCAAACAAGTGCCAAACTTATCCAAAGTCCAAACAATTCTACCTATGTGAAAGTGAAATGAAAAAAGGAGCTAGAAAGATGAAAGTGAAAATCACCGTGGAGAGTACACTTTCTATTAAGGGATTGCAAATTTAGAAATTAACACATTTGAAGAATTGCAGAGTAAGAATGAAACTCTTTCTGTGCGAATAATAACAGTGATACGATCTTAAATATTTTTTAATTTGAACTGGTATTAGAAAACTAGTTATTATTCTTTTTTTTGTTCTGCACTACAGTAAATATAATAGAATTTGAAATATTCCAAATACAAGATTTAACAGACAAAATCTTTATTTCTTTGTAATTTCTCTTCAACCTTTTTTCTATTTTGGTGACTATCATTTTATCTCATTTGCACGAGAATAAATAGCTTTTCATTTCATTCATTATACCTATTACGTTAAAAAAAAAAAAAGGAACTAAAGTAATAATTAATTTTAAGTAAAGAAAAAAAGATTAATAGTATTAGTGATATTTCAATGGTGTTGAAACAATGAAAAGCGACAGAAAATATAAAGAGTAGATTGCAATTAAATTGCGCCGTTACTTTAATTACTTGGAATTTTTATTTTACGGTCTAACGATTACAGACACATTTACGCACCCACGTGAAACTAAATCTGAATTCTATTCTTTGACTTAGGAAATCGAAGTACAAAGAACTTTGTAAATTTATTTCCTATGGTAAAACAAAAATATCAATGTTGAATTAAAAAATACTAACAAATATCTTAGTCGTATTTTTGTGTGAATTTTTATATTATGTTTATACTGTAAAATAAAATACTGCAATGATTTTCTAAAAAATTAACCAAAAATTTATGCGAATTTCAATAATACGCGAGTTCTATGGTGAATTTTTTATTCGTTACTGAAATATTAATCAGTGATTACGTTTAACAGAGGTTTCCGCAACGTTCATGACTAAAACAATTACGCTAGAATGTAGATTACGAATCCACGAATGTTAACTTTCACTTCCACCTTTCATGCAAGTGCACAGCAACAAAAAAATATGAGGTAATACCACTTTTGCAGAACTAACCATCTTAGACGGTTTAAAATTGCTTCAAGTTTTGTCAAGTTCTTATTTTTCTATCCTTTTCATCGGAACTTAAGTTTTATTTTATTTCGTTCAACATATTTTGCACACTTAAAGACAAAATGTGATAATTTGTTCTTTTTCTAGCGTATCACTTCCCCTTTACGTTAGAATTTTAGAAAAAGGGTGACAATTTTGGGTTGGCAGTACTTTTCAATTCATAATTTATTTATTTACAGAAGACGACGTAAAATTTTGCAAGAATGTATAAATCTTGGAAAATAATATTCGATACAATATTGTTTTACAATTTAACCTATTTTGCTTTCTATCTGTTCTTAAAAATTGCTTCTTTTTTAACTTTTTCTTCATATTCCTTTTTTCACATTAAAATTAAATTAATTACTAATAATGGCACTTATATTTTCGTGTAACTCTCGTAACTGAGTCCAATTATCCTCGCAATTATTATTTTAAAATGCAGCAACAAATGTTACTTTAATATATTCGTAAATTTGTTTATTTCTATCAAAGAAAAATTGCAAAGTTTCAAAATTGAATAAGGATTCGAACTACAAAATATCATATAAATAACAAGCGAAAAATACAAAATACGTTAACGAAAGAAAAAACTAAATACATACAATCGTACAAAATTTTCCTTTACGCAAAGTGTGCAAAACCGTACAAACATGATTGGTCAAAAACATTGCGTCAGACGTTCTCAAGCCGAAGTATACTCGAGCGGAAATTCGAGCGCGGATCAAAATCGATCCGGTTTTCTAGACGGACGCGAGGATGAAATGCAACGAATAACTGTACAATGTATTTTTTACACGTCGATATAACGTTGCAACCAGAGAACGACCGCGAGCCGCTATTTCCGCGAATACAACACCATATACCGGCGGCCTCTGCGTTTGCAACTTTCTCCTCGGCATTATCTATTAGCGAACAAATGAATTATACCTTGAAACGCGGTGAGTCATTTGCCAATATCGCATGATCGAGTGATCCTATATTGCGAATTTAAAAAAAAAGTTCGTAATCGTGTCCATCTTCCTATTGATTTATGGAAAATGTCAAACGCGTCTCGCGTTTGAATCAATCGACGCGGTAATTCCGTTTCGTAAAAGCGTTTATTCACGGTGGGCGGAAAATATTTGCATTGAAAATAACGGTGCCGTTAATATTGGCGAAATAACATATCGCGTGCACGAACGCCGCTGCTGGAACTCGAAAGATAAAACATGTGCCCATAGGGAGTGCCGGACTTGTAAATGTTTCACGTGGAAAATAAACTCGCTTAAAATTGAGAATTTTGAGGCTTGTGCAAGCTTCTTCGGGTTTTTTCGAAGTATTTTAGGTATGTTACGCACTCATTTCTATTCCCCAAAAAGGGGCAAAAAGTTTGTCCACCTGGAATATTTTCGTTATTTTTAATAATGTAAAAAAGCTTGTATAATATGGAGGGGGACTGTCTGTGATGTAAATACGTTTTATGTGTGCAGAGATTTCGAGATTTCAATGTCATCTCTATTTATTTATAGCTATGCGATAGCCGCTGTTGTGGCGATTGCAGCGTGCTATCGTCAAAGGTCATTCAAGGTCAAACGTTGTGGTAAAATCAATGCTCTCGCGTTACCGAAGATGTTTGTAGTGTTGACCACTTGTGTTGATGCAAAATTGCAATTTTCGTATCGTTCAATCACGTACACGTTTTATCACCTCCAAACTTATTCCACTATATACAGCAGTATAATCCGTTTTCTCATACTTTCCGATGTGTAATCGGTATTTCTCGATTGACAACATTTTTTGATACTCCGCAGAGAAAGAAATCTATTAAATCTAGAGAACAAGCTGGCCACGAAACTGATCCTCCAAGTCCTATCCATTAATTTGGGTATATTAAAGTATTTATTAAATAAACATCATTTTTTACAAAATGCCTTATTAAATTTTTATTAGCTTCCCAAAAAATGAGGATTATATACACTTGTTCTTCAAAAGAAAATATCATCTTGATTATCGCTGTATTTTATTCCGCAATGAATTGATACTGATCACCGATACTCCACGCAATGTCGTAAATTACGTAATGTATTGTCACGTAAAAATTGCAACAAGACTATCTGTTCATATAAAAGCAAGAATCAATGCATAACAGCAGTTGCTATAATAAATCCGCGGTTCCACAATTCGAAGGTAATAATAATTATGTTACGATCTTCTGTGACCTTGAATGACCTTTAATGGTAGCATGCTGAGATGTCCACAATAGTGGCTATCGCACAGCGGAAGAAGAAATATGGAATCCCATTTAAAAAAATAAGGATGGCCCTGAAATCTCCTCTACGCCTTCGCCCACATAAAAAACATTTACATCACATTATGTCCCCCTCCGTATTATGCAAGTTTTGTATACAACACTTTTCCATATTATTACAAATAACGGAAATATTCCACGGGTAGATAAAATTTTCGGCCCACCCTGTATGTACATTATTTTATTTTGCTAAAAATATTTCTTTGAGAATAACTGTAATATCAATCATCCTATCTACAAATTTAAATACGACTAGTCGCAAAAAGAAGAAAATTAATTATTCTTCTGCTACCGTTCGTTGAAGGTATTACAGTCAGCGTATTGCTAATTATAATTTAGGCTACTAATTCCTTATCGAGAAAAAACAAAAGTTAAAGGGAAAACTATCACATTAAAATTGTAATTTTTGCATTTCTTAAACAATTGTAATAGCTGTAAATAAATATGCATACCCATATACTTGACGTGAAAAAGGATGTAATTATAACACGAAGCGGTAAGATAATAATTTTCGCGATAAAATACACCTACACAGTGAGAACATACTACAGCGCGCGCAATACGTATGTATACGAAACGATATCAGAAACGACATTTACTTGTGAACACTTCAAAATCATTATCTTTTACAAAGTTATATACGCATTTGTTAGATATAAAATTACATCGTTTCGGCACGAGTGTATATGCATTTCATTCAGTAACACGAATCAAAACTTGCGTCACCTATTACACCAACAATTATACCAACCTGATGAAAATAACTGAAGAAATGATAATAAACATATTAAACATTTCATGCGGGCAATCAACCGTTTAATGTATTTTAATTTTTCCACTGCTTTCAATAGAAGCACACAACTAACCCGTATAAACAATGTCTGAACAAATAAGAAATTACTACTGCATTTCCCGTACTCTGTCGACAAAACGTCACTTTAATTATTATCTTGAACAAAATCTGAACAAACTCTAATCACGTTAACATAATTAATGTCTGTTACGAGACAAGAATAACACACACCGGCATACCATGCGATGTATTTGTCCGTGTAATTGGCGAGGTTAGGACAACAATCGCTCGAACCGTGTACGTTACACTTTCCGTAAGCGCGTGATTAACGATTTACCGCAACAACACAAATATTTCTCGCGTACAGCAAAAAAAAAAAAAAATTGGATATATTAAAAGCAGTATAAAAATTTCAAGACGTAACCGATAGTGTATCGTGTAACTGGCGAGTAAAATTTTTCGTACAATACTACGATTATCGTACGGGATTGATCGCGCTTCATTTCGCAAGATAAGTGGCACGAAAGGAACGGTTTCAAATGCTGTTCGAAACGCAAGCAATTGCAAAAAAAAATTAGCATAGGTTAGAACGCGTTCGCTAAAAGTACAACGTCAATTTTCATTCTTCCTAAAACGATTTTCACGGCTAGATCTTTCGTTGTACGAGAGAAGCAAATTTCGCGTGAAAGGCCGAAAATATGGAATACTTTGGTACAGAGGAAAATAAAAAGTGTAATGAAAGAAGTGGCGTCAATGATCTCACCTGTTGGTACGTTGCTCATTTTGTAGAATCACAAGGTGCCAACGTCGATGCTCCTTTTTGTTTGCACACTAATCCAAAATTCGTAGATTATTGACACGTTACTGAACTTATTATTGAACTTTCGAAACAGATGCCGTGACGTGTTCGTTGCAACCGAGCCGAGATCGATTCCTACCAAATCGCTTCTGAGGAATGGAGCAGCGGCCATATTGCAAACAGCGATGAAGGCGTCATCACGCAACTATGATGGAACTAATGTGCGCGTAAAATTCCGTTTGAATTTATGGCGGCAGTTCGTTTTTTTTTCCGATCTTAAATTACGTTCGTTCGACTTTATAAAAAAAATGGCAAAACGTTGTACGAATAACATAACGGTACAATTACTCAAAATTTATGAAATATTCTGAGCAAAACGATGTATGAATTATATTAATCGTGTACACTGTATAATAGGTTAGGTTAAGGGATATTTTCATCGTTGAAAAAAAAGTAAAGTCTTCATTACAACATTTATTTCTAACACCTATTTATCTCTGTACATATACATATATTCGTCTATGCAATGTAAGTACAATATTGTTCTAAAATACAAGAGCTGGATGGTGTAACACATCTAAACGTTATCGGCGTTTCACAAGGAATACAATTTATTATTCCTCTTCTTAGTGTTTAATGACAATTTGTGTTCTTAATGAGTGAATCTGAACGATTGTCAGAAACGTCGTACAAAAGCGTTAGAGATGTTCTTTATAGCGCAGAGGTCAATTCCAGCATCTGTACAATCTATACGAAATATCTTCTCCATTTTGCGGTAACATTATCGAATATATTAATTCACGTTTATGTGCTATGATGTTGTGTAGAGACTCTATATTGTTCGTGTTTTATCAATTGCGCATTCTCCTTCTGCCTATATACGGGATGAAAGTTGAACAATTGACCTCCAGTAGAAATTAATCCTGTGCATTTTAAAATAACTAAATAACGAAGTATTGTTTCCCTCTTCAACAACTATTCCGTGTGCCGTTTTTCTTTTCGCAAGGTGGAATTGCAATTTTCTTCATTTCTCTGGTAAAAAAAGGAACGATCAAACCTGGAAAATAAAACTGCCAAGCAACGTAATGAAATTAGTACCATTTTGTTTTTACAAGGTGGAATTGCAATTTTCTCAATTTTTCTATTAAAAAGAAGAACGATCAAACCTGGATAATAAACTTGAAAAACAACGTAAATAAATTGGCACCATTTTTTTTTCAGAAAGTGTAACTGCAATTATCTCGATTTTCCTAGTAAACAAGAGAACGTAAAGAAATGAACGATTAACTTTAACAGTGCTTGGAATACATACACATATTTCAAATATACATGTACACCTAACCAATTGGTATCACTTATGCTGAATCCCCTACGAGGCAAGACACACTTAGATGATCACATACGATAAATTCTAAGATCTGACGACTTTCAGTTTCTCAGAAGCGACAAACGTACTGTAACTTTTACTGGCCTAAATGTCCACATATCATAGTTTCGCTTAGACGAACCGTTAATCAACTATGATTACTAATATAGCCGGACGACACTTACTCGTTAACAATAAGCCCAACTAAACTCTATGTTTTCGGGTGAAGCCGGCACGGAATACCTCTGAATAATTATGATTACATGTTATACGTCGAAGGAGCAACTAGCACTGCTGTTTCTTTTCTATATTGGCACCATTGAGTATCAAATATCCTGATCTATATTATCTCTATACTTCGATTGAGCTATCTACGTCGCGCTATTCAGAAACAAACGAAAACAGAAAAATCAAACAATCTTCGAACAGAGTGAGAACAGTCTGGACCTAAAATCGGCGAAAACTACAAACAACACCAAAATGATCCGACGGAAAACATCAACGGTTACTATTTTATTGCTCGTTCGATGCATGGTTGCGAAGCTTTCTCGAAGACTTGAGCTAACTATATTGAGCTAACTTACTCTCCACGCTAAACTCTTCTCTCCCACCGTGCATAAAATCCTCCTGAATCATTTAATACTTTAGGTACAAGTGTATAGCACAGACTCTGTCTGTACAGAAACCTACTGGTCAAGTACAACGTATCCGTGAAAGGAGCAGGATGTTCGGCATCGGCCTAATTTTCTCCTCCCTTTCTATATCCCCCGTATCACTTTTCTTTCCTTCGTTATAAAAATAGTGTTACAAGAAACTTCGTAGCTAATCGTAAAGACGAGAACGTGCGTGAAAAAGATACGATCGCTTCTCGTTCCTCCCCAATCTCTCTCCTGCAAGGGAATCAAACAAAGATGGCCTGTGCATGTATATGTATGTATGTACGTGTACGTTTCCGCCTCTTTTCTTTCTGTATTATAAAAATTTCGCGGCGATCCTTCTACACGCTACGGTATATACAACAAATCTCTCTCTCGTCTAACTCGTCGACGATTTTCACCCTTTCGCACCGCAGATCGACGTTATCTCTCCTTCTCACGCCGTTTTCATCTCTGAAGAAAGTGTTTATCGATCTATAAAGTGTTTTTAGTTTTGCAAATCTACGAAGACTCAGCTGCGCTATAATCGTGTGTCTAAACGTAGTTTCAGTTGCAAAATACGAGATTGATCCTCGTTTAATCGTTTCCCCGTTCGATCGTTTCGATCGATGGATCTCTGGAGCATGTGTGAATTATCACCAAAGGAAAATTACGCACGTACGACCTGCATACGGAATTCTTCTAATAAGAGGCGCAAGCTTTTGCTCTCGTTCGGTCCGATTTCGGACGCGCTTCCTTCTCCTTTTGCTTTCGCCGCGTCGTTTGCGGACATTTGCAACACCCGAGCAGCACTATCGAAGAGAAACGTTTGTGTGTTGTGGTGTAAAGCTGCGAGTTGTAGAAAAGTTCCGCTCCTCGCGGAAGCATCTACGTTTGTCCTGGAGCCCCGTGCAGTGTTTGCCTCGCTAGTCGATCCTCTCTGTATGCGTGTGATATAGCTGGTGTCGAGTTAAGAGAACACAATGGTACTTGTATCGTATGTCGCGAGAAGAAAAGCTTCTCGAGTTGTTTCTCTGAGAAGGTGTATTTTCGTCAGGCTCGAGGAAATGATGTACTTTCGTCAGGATCGAGGAGAAAAGATTTTCACTAACGTCTGAGCGTCGCGATTACACCTTCTCTGTGTTTCAGCTGTCGTTGATTACAGTTGCCACAAAACGGGAAGAAGATAACAGAAAAAGACCAAGGATGAAGAATTAAAGGGCAACCAGCTTAATTCTCTGCGCGGTGTTATTCTACGAGCACTCCTTGCCAGAACATGCTGTCACACGTTTCGTTTTCTTGCTGGCTGATTATTCCGGTCGGAGAAGCATTTCTCAGGTTTATTAAAATATGTCCTCCGTATTGCCGTAATTACGTTCCCAGTATCCCCCACGATAAAGCCAGTCCGCATGACCCGTGTGCGGATTCTCGCCTAATTGGAACCACCTGTGGTGCATAGAAAATTTGCATACCGGATAAGCGACGTTGTTTGGTTTCTTCGAGAAGGATTATAAATATTGGATATAAAGTGGATGGGGAGATATTGTGAAAGAATGTTGCTCGAAATGCGTGTATTATTTAACGAGGGAATACTGTTACGCGAATATCGATCGAGCGCAATTGGAAGTGCTTCGTGAATGTTGAAACGAGATGTCGAATGTACGTAGGAAAAAAGAGAAATTCAGAGTTTAATTGGATTATGCAGATGAGATGTTACATTTTATATTCGATACGCTGTAACGAGCATTTAAAATACTTCCCGGTGACATTAGTTAACCTTGTATGAGATGGCTTGTAAACTAATTTTAAAGCACATTTCAAACAAGAAGTGAGGCTTGTAAAGTTCAGCTGGTGCTAGCTTAAGGGGGATAATCATACATGAGAATACTCTCAGTTGTGCGAAAGATATCAGTTTTTTATGAATATCAGAGTTGTGTAAATATTTGTCATAATTTTCATTTTTCGAAAGACTTCGAATATCGCCTAAAATTTTAAGTTTAATTATTTACACAAGTGCTGATATTATATTTCAAATATACTGAAATAAACGGAGAACGAATAAATGGAAGTTCGTGTTTCCAGAAAAATTACCGAATATAAAATTGATCAAATTAATCACTGAAATTAAACGTATTTTAACCCCTTGCCACATAATAACGAGTCAGACTCGTGTCGCAGATTTTGGTCAAGATCTGATAGAAACAGTTATATCAGTAAGAAAAATTCATTTTAATTCCAATTTACAAAATCGAAGATTGGCAAATTTAATTAATCTCTACTACACCAGCTTCTCTTACTTAATACAGTACTAAAACCAAAAATGGCTGACGCTTAGATGCACAGTCATGAAAAGAAATCATACGTGAAGGGGTTAAGGCCTGTTCGTTACCTGGGCGTCCATTCCTCGCCTTTTTTGTGCTTTCGAGCTTTACGCGTGTCTCGTTGCTTCTCTTCGAGCCTCGATTTCTCAAACGCAGCCCCGTCTTTATCTCCTTTCTCCAGTTTCCTAATATCCGGCCTTAATCTCGAGTCAGTCCGGCACAGAACTCTCTCCATTTCCGGTGTCAGTTCGTTTAACGACATTGCAAACGTTGTGAAGTGATAATTCTGAAAGTCGATGTTAGGAATGTTAAATATTAACGAGTTCACTTTCGAACCAAGTGTAATACTGGCATTTTTATTTACGTCTGGACTGTTAGCCGGCCTCGGGACAACTTCCCAGAGTGTTGTCGATCCAGGAATGTAGTCGACCGTTGGACTGTCTTCTCCGTCTATACTTGCAGATGGATCTTCAATTGCATCCTTAAAAAATTGGAAAAAATTTGTTTACAAATTTTCAATATTGCATTTGGTACACGTTGTTGCTTAGATTTTTGAAAATGAAGTCTCAAGTACACAGGGTGTTTCATCAAGTAGAAATTATGCAAATTGGTAGAATTCACTGAAAGAAACGAAGAAGTCTTAGAATAGGAAGTTTTTGAATTTTAAACAATTGAAGTAAGTAAGTATGGAATACTTTGTTTACACTTGTTTAGTATATTCACGTGCCATTGTAAAAATTGAGAGGTACACCGTAAACACTTCATCGAAGAAACGTGCAAAAGCGTGCATTTAAACGAGCGATCATCACTTAAAAAATGTGTAATTGGATAAAACTTGTACGAATTCTTTGCAAAATTATTAGATCCTAAACGATAGTTCACTTTATATTCACCTGTCTCTGCGATTACAGGTGCGAATAAAACTTTATAAAAAGTACGGCGTAAAGAAAACTTTCATATTTTTCTCTAACTTCGTCTCTCAATAAAAAAAAAAAAACAATATCAGCTGGTGTAGAGAATTATCGCAGCAATTTTCAACAAGTCTATCTAATAATTCCAATAACACTTCGCAGCTCTCCCAAAAGAGAAATCAATTATTAAAGCATCTGTGAAGTTCTCTCTAAAAGAATCAGAGTGAAAACCACTCTACTTTTCACACATTGCCTCTTCGAACAACAAAGTAATTTCAATTAACAGTTTAAAATACCTGATGAGAGGGTTTAAAAGCCCCGACCTTGAGGCTGTGCAGCTTCGCGAGGACCTTCTTATGTCCTGGACTCCCCTGAGGACTCTTCGCCTCGCGTTTCACTGTCTCCAGCGCCTCCTCGTACATCGAAGGCTCGCAGACGTTCATTTTCTCCGTCCATTTTCCGTAAAGAAACAGGAGTCTCCTCTTTCTGAACCGAGAAACACGCGTTTTACCGCGTCTTTCGTCGACCGAGATACAACCAGACTCGAACGAATCGTGTATATGTACGTATTTCTCTATACGCAGGATTCGAGCCGTGGTTGAACGACTAGTAACTTAAATTTTTCGAATTGAAAAGTGATGGTAAACTGTTACCAGCTTACTCTTGATCCGTTATGAAGCCTTCGACGCGATGGAGATCCTTCCCGTTGCAGCTGGAGCTCTTGAATGTGAGGCTCGCTTTTAAATTCGCTACGCCACACTGTTTGATCTCTAGAGAGCCTTGTTGCTCCATCCATAATTGGCCCACTAACACGTTGTGCAGTATACAGTTCACATTCTGCCAAGTGTACGCTTCTCTCCATCTACGAGCACGGTTTCAAATATTTATCAAGTGTTTTGTTCTTTGTTTCCTTCTTTTTCTGCAATTTCTTTTCTTAGGCTCGAGCAGTTGCTTCAGTTTTCGAAGGAAAAATGCAGCGTAAGCTGTACTCACCTGGGAAGTTCTACGGTGACGGTGCCTTTCGGTTGTATCTCTATCGATTTGCCCCAGAATTTCAATTTCGGGTGTATGCTACCGTGGAACACGAAGTCCTCGCAGTCCGCGTGAAACGCTGACACAGGCGGATGATGCGACACTTGCTCGCAGACTATTCTGGAATAATAATCTTAACGTGATTTGTTAGGAAGTTGTTTTCTTTTCTACTGCTTCTTGTTCGTTTAATTTTAGAGGAACTTTAGTCTTTTGAAAGTTTTCCATATTTTCGATTTTTTCTAAAAGTTTCTGAAAGTCTTTCCGAAAGTTTGTTTTTATTGTTAGGTTAAAGGACTGGGGAACGAACTGATTAGCTGGTTCAACGCTTTTTTTTACGGTTATACCGTGCACACGTACGTTCGAATTAACCCTAAAATACATTTGCTTACTTCAGTATAGCAACACATAGGTTAAGTTAGGTAACATTGAAATAGTTGCTAAAATTTGTTAGGAAAATAAACAGGAAACTTAATGACATTACTCCCTTCAAATTATCGAGCAAAATAAATAAAGTATCAAGAAAATTATCTTCGTTGATTGTATTGGTATCTTTACATTGAAATTCTTCAAATAATCCATCAACCCTCCGCGAACCATGTGGGGTTAAATGAACCCCAGCTGTTCTAAAACTAAATAAATCTTTGCTTTATTCAGATCCCTCCATATTACAAAAACGAAGAAACACCATTTTTAATGTTTAGGGTAAACTAACCTCACACGGTTCAAGGCGTGACTTTTACTCGCCCCGATTCGCGGAGTGTTAAATAAAGAATTCGTCATATTTATGTCAACAAAAATAACGACACACGCAATTGTATTAAAAATCATCGATTAAAACTGAAACTTTGTTCGTAGATTGCACGTTCAGTTACTTACCGGAAGTCCTCGCGCTCCAGCTCATACGTCTCGCCCAATATTGGATTGAAAGGTTTGCCAAGCCTCTGCCAATTCGAAGCCAAAGCGCTCACAGCGAAAGCGGCAACGTACTGCAATACGAGAATTCACATGGAGTAAACGACTCTGCTTTAATCGAAAATTCCCGCTTACCTGTAGCCTTCCAACAGGAGTTTCCTCGTTGGCTGCTAATTTCAGCAATTTAGCGTACTCCATGTACTCGGCGACACGCTGAAGGAAAGAAAGCGGTTCGTTGAAGATGACCGGCATGGCGATCTTGCTGAGATCTTTGCCCAGTGATAACACTGAACACAGATTCACCTCGGAATGACCCGGAACTGGTAATGTTGTTCTTGAAACAGAATAATCCCTTGCTATTGCTGTTCTCTCACCCTCCCTCCCCCCCAAAAAAACAGGAATTCAAATCAAGAGTAAAACGAGTGAAACAACGTTAGCTTATCATCTTTTCGTCCATCTAAAGGCCGTAGAATCAGGTGTGATTATTGATATCGTGGCAATAAAACAGCAGCAAAACGTGATCGATCGTCCTACAAACGAATTGTTTTGGTAACAATACTGAATCAAAATCAATAAATCAGCCACACGGTCATCGCTGTTACATCATTCCAACTGTTAAACGAGAAACTCGTACCGTTTACCATCGACAAAATTGCTACAGCAAACTTCTACAAAACTTCGTTGCAGTCGGGTGAAATAAAAAGAGAGGAACGGTACCAAGAAAGTAGGAAAAATTGTGAAAAAAAAGGATCGTGATAGTTTCCCCACGCGTTTGCTTTTCTCGAGTAACAATCAACTTGATCGGAGATCATCACAGAGAGAAGGGAGTGACCGAGTAGGGTGTCGAGCAGGTGGTCTCTTGAGACGTTTCGACGATAGACGCACACGTCCTTATTTTCCACGATCAAGAGTATCACTGGAGGATAACGACGAAAGTAACACACACCTGTACGGTCTTTGTATCTTTTGGTTGGCCATTATAAACGAGCCGATTGTGACTATCGAAGGTGGCCGATCTGAGTTGAATGCGCTACTTCGAAACGGCCCTCTACGACGAGAAAGCGCCGCTTATTCGCGTCTCTCGATAACCAGGATCAAACGTCGGGGTTCCACATCGTCTAGCTTCCCTCTCTTCTGGTCGATCCTTCTGCAAACTTGTACATGCCACAGCTACGAGAACGGCGATACCTTGGGGTGAGAGAACTGACTGAGGATCAAAGGATACCAAAAGGTGGCGAAGGGAGGAGGAGGAGGAGGGGGGGAAGGAAGGAAGGAAGGAAGAAAAGTCTTCGCGTTCTCCAAAAAATTGGTGCACCACCCCGGATCTTCTCTATCACCGTAACATCGCGAACAAAGATTTACCGCGACGAGGAAGATACGCGATTAATCCAAGCCACGCGAGGTCAGGTGTAAATCGGATAAGGCGGAATGTGAGAATGCACCGCGATGACACAGCGTCGACGACGATCTCGTTTACGTCGGGATTCTCGTCGGGAAACTGCACGTTGGGCGTGAGGGCGTTGCGATGATTTCAGAGCGCACCACCCTCTCTTTCCTCTTTCCGTTCTCCACGCACCCTCTCTGCTTCCGCGGCCCCGTTGCTAACGCAACCGCCTGACTCGCGGCACGTCGGAAGGAATCAATAAGTCGGGTGTCTTGTGACCGTTGAAACGACCACGAGCGGCATCTGTGGATTGTCGGTGGGATAGCTGGCACGGGCGAGGGAGATTCGCAGTGAAATTTGAATTCTGCCGGGATAATTACACCTGCGGATGTTGAATGAATTTTAGAATAATTTCGGTTAATTGCCCTGTTTTCGGAAATCGTGTATGAAAGATACGGCGTTCTTGTCAAGTAATCCGGGGATTTCGCTGATTAATTCTTAATTAATCACACCTGCGCTCGTCGAATAAATTTTCTTTCTTTCTTTTGCACGGGAGAAGTCTCGCATAGAGATTTCCAAACGCAAGGCCATGATTCTTTTTTATAAAAAAGATAAGAAAGCTGTTAAATTGAAACAGTAGTCAGCGGTGGTTTCACTTTTATTGCTAGCTGGATCTCTTGGTTTCCCTCCAGTTTTCGAAGCAAAGTTAGAACCTGTATAGAAATATTTTCATTTGGAAAACCGTAACTTAAAATAACGCAAATATGAGGAGAACGTAAATATAAACTACCTTTTCTCAATTCTTTGCGATGTAAGAAGCTGGCTGGAGTTAACCCGCACGTCATGTTCAGATATTTGAGGTGGTACTCTGAATTGAGTTTATAAAAAGTTTTTTTAGGGTTGTATAGTTTATTCACAGTGAATATGTGAATACGAGAAAGGTGAAAAGATACATTCGCCACGTGTACGCGCAACGAGCGCGCACGCATTCGGTCAGAACGGAACCACGAGGCGAAGACGAGGCGGCAAACGGAAAATCGTTACTCGCCCTACAGGTTGTAGGCCAGTGATGGCGAATCTACGACACGCGTGTCAAAGGTGACACGCATCGACTTAAGTCACCTCACAGCCGAAACCGAGCAGGTCACAAATAATCATCGCACAAACGACAACGAAAAACAACGGTGTCTATCTTCTATCGACGAGGTTCAGAATCGTTTATTCGGAGCTGAAGCATAGCGAGTCCGTGATCGTACAAGGTCGTAAAGCTCGTAGCAATTATGGATATTTCTAGATGTGACACGGCACCCGAGTTAACCCTAGAGCGGTCTTCGGGTCTTTTTTGACCCACCGCCTTTTTATATTTTTAACATTATTTTAAGCGTTTATTGTCTAGGTTCATATGTCGCTTTGGAAACAAAAATTGTTTCACATAGGGTCTTAGGTCCTTCTTGACCCAAAAGTCTTAAGTGTACGGTCAAAACGAAGAACGCAGCAGGATTAAGCTAGGTTTTCTCCCAATTTTGACGCACCCGGCTCAAAAGGTTCGTCGTCACTGTTGTAGGCACGAGCAGCACGAATCGCACGTTTCCTCAACAGAAAACCAAACGTTCGTTTGAAAGTAGAAACAGTTCAATATTAGTAATTTATATCGGTTCCAAGTACTAATTTACCTTGCTCAAAATTCGCCACTGTTACAAGGATACGTTTCAAAATGAACACTCTTGGATCAGTTTAAAATGAAAGACCGCTATAGTCACAGAAACGACGAGTATTAATAATACGAATAAATAAACTAGTACGATACGCAGCCAAATCACGCGTTTTTTATTTTAAAAAAATCGAAGTGGCCGGAGTTACCCCTTTTTCACCTGTGTAAGAGGGTACCGCGCTACCTCACACGTGGGAGCGATGATTCTGGCGGGGCTAATTCCGTTTGACAGTCGCGCTTTTAGGCGACAGGAAGGCCCGGAGTTGAATCGAAGACGGATCGTTGAATTGTACGAATGGTATTGCGATATTTACACAGATCAATTTATATGGAAATGCATGGAAGTAAGAACGAACCGAATTCTCTATTGATTCACCTGGAAACCAAATCGATATCCGTACGAGGCACAGGGGTTCACTTCAAGTCACTGTTGAAAACTTCTTCAGTTCAAGTGTTCCATCCGCTGTGATCGCCACGTTATTACTTCGGCATTCGAAATTCGAAGTCTACCCGTCGTAAATAAGTTCTTATCCGCGACAGTTGAACGCAGTCAGTGAAATTTCGAAAGATGAAATATTTGGAAGGCTAAAAAATTTCTGAATCGTGAAACTTCGTTAATTTCTTGCTACCATAAACCAGTTCGTTGAATGAAAATTGTTAATAAGTAGATAAATACGTTATAAAAAAAGAAGAAAATTTGTGTGTGTTCGTAGTTATTATAAGCAGCGATGGCTAACGAAATTCAGCAAAAGGAAGGTACGGAAACGAAGGATGAGATGAAAGAAGACGGGGCGGATCGGAGAACCCTGGCAACGGAGACTGAAACGATGGAGGAAGTCGCTAGCGAAACGAAATCTCATGGAAGAAAATATCTCACGAAACACATGAAATTGTATCCGGAATTGTACAGGAGCGATGTTTCCATTCATCCTAGTTACACGACACTTAAGAATCTACCTTAGTAAGAATAATTTCTATTCACAAAAATATGCGAATCTTTACTTCTATCATACAATCTCGTTCCAAATTTCATAATAATCTACTGACAATTCTTTCGTTTCCTTCGTAATTCTCAAAATTGATTAAATTCACGGTGAAATGTAACATTCAACGCAAACGATATTTATAATGTATTAGGTGTACAAATGAATAATCCAAATTTTTTTATAGCAGTTAAAAAACTGGGTCTAAAATCAGTTGATACAATTGTTGTAAATGATCAGCTTGACGTAAAGCGAAACATAGCTTCAATTCAATAGAGTCCACAACATGGCGACAGATGAGGTGCGTATCCTCTACGAATTCCAAGGCAAAAATGCTAAAAAAGCTTGTGAATAGATTTGTTCTACTCTTGGCGAAGGTGTAGTATCACACGATGTGTGTGCATTTTGGTATAAACGGTTTAAAACCGCTGATTTAGCCCTCGGAAGTGCGACAACGATGATTTCGAGCAATTGCTCGCTGAGAATTCGGCGAGAAGACAGAAAGAGTTTGCAGAACAGTTGGGAGTAACGCAGCAAACCATTTAGA
>NW_017100254.1:4081936-4120730 GCF_001263275.1 Habropoda laboriosa | reverse complement strand
AAAACGTCCGTACACCAGCAGAGGCGAACGTCCTGTGAAATTGCTGCATAACAACGCTATTTAAGCCGCGTATTGCTTCTGCGACAAAAGACGTCGTAATGAATATTGCTTGGGACAGCAGACATTGCTCCTTCAGATTTCCACCTCTTCTGAACGATGCAACGTCCCTTATCCGGTACGCACTTCCAATTAGTGGATGAGATTCAAAAATGGCTCGATGATCGGATCTAGAATCGTTGCATTTTTCCGTAATGGAATTTGTTAGTTGCCTGATAGACGTCTTAAATTTATACAAACCAATGGCGGGTTGATCGAGCAACTTGCTGAGATTCTTTTTAAATGAACTTTCAGTTTCACGGAAAAATTTGGATTGTTCATTTGTACACCTAACATTTGTAACTTTTACTGGAATCTAGGATTAGATATTGTCCAATTTTCTGTTTATTAACCCTTTGCACTCCGTCGTCGCCGCTGTGGCGGCATTGTAAGTGGAACTAACAGCTCCATTGTCGTTGCTGCGGGGACATTGTAAGATGTGCCATGTTTTTCCTAATGGCAAAGCTAGATTTTGAATCTTCCACAGAGGCGCACTCGCACCATTGTAAATAGCCTCGGAGTAGCAGGTAGCCCATAGTAAAAACGATTCAGAGTTTCTGGTAGGTCATGTTAAAAATTTCGAGGAGTGCAAAGGGTTAAAATTAAGTAATTACAATTAATAAGTGAATGGAAATCGTAGAAGTGAAAAAAATGTGGCGGCTTCGTATTCTTATTGGGGAAACTTAAATTTAATATTTATATATTGAAGATTACTTCACTTTGGATCTGTTAAGTTACGTGGTCTGTCGGCGACGTATACAACGGACCAAGAAGCAAATCAAACGTCAGCTTTTTTTTTCATTTCGCGAATATGCAAATGTTCGCCATCGATAGCGTCAGGATCGACCGTGTTTTCAGCCTTGGGATGCCGCCGAAGACATTGATTGTCCCGGATTTCCTAACTGTGAACGAAAGACGTCGCATCAACGACATTCTTTGTCACGTTTAACGAAAAACATGTGACGGTGCTTGCAAATTTCACTCCACTCGATTGTATCGACGTCTGTACGATCGAATAAAGGTGCTGAATAAAATGGCCAAAGTTATTTTCTTTCTGTAAAAAAAGCATAACTCTCTCCAGCCTTGCAAAACCTTTGCACAAGACCAATACGGAGGAGACCAAATTCGCCTCGATAGGCGAAACGAAGAGATTCTATTTGTACGAGTTAAGTGGTTAATTATGACATTTTCCAAGATATCGACACGATGAAAATATTCTAATGTTTCGTTATTTCAGCGCGAGCAAAAACTCACGATGTTTCGTAATAAGTATCAGCACGGATTCCTCTCCATTTTGTACAGCTGCGGCTCGTCTCCGCTAGAATTGTGGGATATGCACGTAAGTTTCCTTTAACGTATTGCAAACACGAGAGAAAATGTCGCATTAGAGACATTAATTAACCCTTTGACTACGAAAGACGTATAAATACTCTCTCACAGATTTATCAGTAGGGTAGAATAGAGGAATTACGATCACCTAACGCATATTATCTGTTTATATATTTTTACAATTAACATTAACAAAATTTAAAAACAAAACGAATTTTCAATAGAAAAACTAAACCGTCGCTGTTCGTGATTTCCTAACCCGTCTTGGGGTAATCACGAACGCTGCTTATTTTTTACAAAAGTCGCAGAAGCAGCCTCTAGACGTGCTCTGTCCATCGCTGCACTTTTCTCAGCAATCGTAACACATTATCCATTAGAGTTAAACGTTAGTGTTAAGATAGTTATACACGAAAAAGCTACTGCGTGCAATATTAGCGCATGGGACGGACTGGAGGCTGTTCTAGAACGTCCCAGCCCCCACTGAACCATCTTTTCTCCGCTTTACCCTCTGCTGTGCTCTCTGTCTACTGGTCCGGACGTGACGCCCTCGTATACAGGGTGACTGCGTTCGTTCCGCGTGTCTTGTTGCTTGAATACTGTTACTTGCACTGTCTTGTCTTTTTTTCTTTTCTTTTTGTGGGGTGATTCCTTTACATCCGCGCCTAGATGCTATGGCCTCTTTATCGGTTGCCTTTATGGTGTTACCGTCGATGAAGTTGGAAGGGCAGATGCCTGCATGAGTAGTACTTGCACTGCCTTGTCTCACTTGTCCCGGTTCTTTCATCCACGTTCGTCCTTCGAGAGGAGTGTCTTGGGGAATGTGGGAAGAAGGTCGGAAATTCGTCCTGTCCTGAGTTCTGGCGTTCACGTCCTTTGTCGGAAGAATAAGCTTGCGATACGTGAATTGCGTTCGTCCTTCGAGAGGAGTGTCTTGGGGAATGTGGGAAGAAGGTCGGAAATTCGTCCTGTCCGATGGGAAGGATGGGAAAATCTGAGTTCTGGCGTTCACGTCCTTTGTCGGAAGAATAAGCTTGCGATACGTGAATTACTATTGAGCAGAAGAGGCCAAAACGCTGAAAATTCTCCTTATAAAGTTAAATACATGCTGGGAAAATAGAACGTTCGAATCCTCAAAAATGGTAAATTAGTCGACCGTATCGTAAGCTTAGGGCAATCTGTTGGCCCAACACGTCCTTTACATTTTTCTTACGGTAGCATCTTATTTTATTTCTTTATTTTGGTCAATTGGAGTTTTCTCAATTTGGTAAGAGAGTGCGCCGCAGTCAAAGGGTTAATAAGATGAAGATGAAGAGAAAAATGTAGCAAGTAGAATTTAAGTGACTGACAAAATTGCGCAGGTGAAGAATGGTTACATTCGACGAGTCACGGACGAAGAGGTGAAGTCTCTGGCTCTGGAGATATCTGGAACCAATGTTACGACAACTTATATCTTCTGCCCGCGTGGTCCCCAAAAAACCCTCGGCATTAAGCTTCCCTTTTTAATTATGACCATCAAGAATATGAAGAAGTACTTCACGTTCGAGATAACAGTAAATTTCTTATGGAAATGATTTCGCAATTTTCTCAATTATCTTGTTTTCAATACAAGAAGAATATTTTCGAAATTGTGACGTTTCAAGGTTGGTACGTTGGAATTTTTTTCATAGTGAACTACTAAATGAAAAGTTTCAATTTTTTCGGGGGATGTAAATGTAACTTCCAGCTCCGATTTTTGAAAAGTAGAAATATTCCAAAATGGAAGAGTTATTCGCTAATTGAGAAGCTTCTTCTCGACTATCGGCCGCCATTGCTTGCATGGATTGGAAAGCGTCAAGTAAGAAATTCTGAATCAGAAATAAGAATGTATTATCTGCAATATAGCGTAGGATTTTTCAAAAATTCTAATTATTATAAAAATGGTGGCAGTTTGAAGAGGAAGAACCACTTTCTGCCAAAAATAATCAAACTTAAACATTCCTAAAAAATTGATTAATTGACATATCGAAAAAATCGTAAACTGAATTGTAGATAATACATTTCTATCTATAAATCAGAAAGAATGTTTTACTTCAGGCCTTTCAATTCTTATCAGCAATGGCGGCCAGCGATCGATATTCCAGTAGAAATGGTGTCACAGCAACCCCTCCATTTTGTGATACTTTTATTATTTTCAAATTCGAGAAAGAAGCTGAAAGTTACATTTATATCCTCTAAAAAAATTGAAGCTTTCCGTTTAGTGGTTACCCGTGAAAAAAATTCCCAAACTTTACGTATTTTTAGACTCCTCAGGGTGGCGTACCAAGCTTGGAACGTCACAATTTCGAAAAGTTTTCCTTTCTTTCGGCGGTGAACCCCCTTAATTAATTTTTAGTGGAATAACGGGTGTTGCTTTCGTTCTAATAGATACTCGACGACAAGGATATGCACAGGAGGTTCCGAATGAGTAATTTTCAGAGTACCACTCGAGTTCGACATTTTTGCACGTCGATGCCGATTGGTTTATCTGGGGGTTGGAATCAGATTCAATTTAATTTAGCGGATTTCACGCGTAGAGCGTACGGCACGAATTATGTCGAGACTACACGCATACAGATTCATGCAAATTGCAGGATTCGACGTATTTATTTTGCGGATAGGTATGAAATTAATCTGCTTTTCGCAATGTTAATAGAACTTGACGTTAATCTACTTATTTATTAATCTGAATTAATCTACTTGGACTTAAAAAATAAGTAATTTTCTCAGATCTTCGATTTTTATATATTTTTTTATATATCTTCAATTTTTCAACATGTTTCTGAAGAGATTAGTAATATTAAGGATATTCAATTTTTTTAAATGAAATTTATCATGTCTAACTAATAGTATTGTGGAGCAGTAATTTTTTTTAAATGAAATCTGAGAGTGAAATAATAGTTATTAATTATATTGCATATAATCAGTTTTCTATGTTGAAGAATATAGAATATTGAAATATTTAGTTATACTAAAATACTTACCCATACTGAAATTTGAATTACTTCAATTAATTAATTTAAATACTTACCCATGACATATAGTTTTGCGATTCTTTAGTTTATTAATTTTAAGTTTGTTAGAATAAAACATTTCCAAAGTATTACGATTAGAAAATTAGTAAAATTAGTGTTTTTATCGTTTTCATTATCGCGATTTATCTTTATTTAGTTTTTTATGTTGAATATTAATTAATTATTAAAACAATAATAAATTATAACAGACTTTATTCCGAAGATGAGCTACCAGAAGATTTTAAGCTCTTTCTACCAATGCATCGGAAGAAATGTGTTCGAGAAGCTGATGTGAAGAAAGTGGAAGAGAAGAAAAAACCTGAAGAAAGCGAACCTGAGGAACCACCACCGTTTGAAGCACACGAAGAAGGAGAAGAAGAAGAAGAAGAAGAAGAAGCTGAAGAAGCTGAGGAAGAACCTCTAGAAGAATTAGCTGAAGAGGAAGCTGAAGAAGAAGTGCAGAGGAAGTCTGAACTAAGGGAAGAAGACGAAGAAGAAGAGGAGGATGAAATTGAACCTCCGGAAATACGTGGCTATGATGCTGAAGACGAAGGAGATGACATTGAAGAACCTGGAGCTGTTCCTGTAGCAACTCCTGGCTACACCACGGAGGAAGAAACTGACGCAGAACAAGGTCAAGGCGACGAAGATGAGGAATACGAAGTTCAATAGAAGATAGCTTTGACTTCGTGTAGATTTGATGAAGTGTCTGTGCCTATGCAACTTCAAATAGCATTTGAAGAAATTTTGCTGTAAATAAATTGAAGTTTAATAAATTCTGATTTGTTTAAAAGATTCCTAGATGAAATGTTGAAAGAATAATAAAAACTTGTGTTTTAGAAATATTTCAAGAGGGCAGTATGTGTAAAGTGTACTGATATATAATAAGCAGATACAAATATAGATGTGGTTAACTTATAGAGTTCATTATTTATACTTTGTACATTTTTTTTTTTTCTTCTTTTTGGTAAAAAAATATACAGTGTCGTTTAAGATTTAATTCTAATCTCGAAAACATAGGACTAAAATTATGGGGTGTGTAGTGTGATATAAATCAAAGAAGTCATTGTGACAGTACGTATACTGTTTCGTACAATAAAAACATAAAATATAAAATAAAAATTTATTTAGCATTTATTGTTTATTATTATGGTACGTCATAGTCGTCATCTTCTCTTTTTCTTTTCATAGAATCTTCTACTTCCATTTTAACAGGAGGCATTGCTTGTCCTGAGGAAATTTGTATTTTTGGCTTAGCTACTTGTGCCTTTACTGTAGCTGCTCCTGCTGTGGCTACACATATAAATAATCAACATAAAAAAAACAATAAAAATCATAACAACAAATTTTATTACTATCACTTAAGTAATTTGTGTCTTACATATTTGTGTTCTTAATGAAATATGAGTTGAAGGGATAGATGTTTGGAAGTGTAGGACACGGAAGGGATCTATGGAATAATGCACAATTATAGAATTAATGCTTGAAATTTATTTTTACAGTTTTACGTATCGTTTACCTGTTGAAAATTTCAGGACAGGCTTCGGCATTGAAATAGTTTGAGTTCTAGCAACCGTTGCAAGAGTTCCCGGTCTTTTGACAATAGAAAGACCAGTTTTATTGCTTTCAACTTTGATTTTAGATTGACCACCTTGAATATTATTTCCAACTAAAGAATGCAATGGTTTTCCAACCACTTTCTTTGTTGCATTTTTTAGTTTATAATTTGTTGCATTTAAACAATATCTATCAGGAGGTAACCTGAGACCATTACTTGGTTTAACAAATGGAAGTGGAATATTGTTTTTTGTCCGAGCAACATCTAGTAATACATCTCTTGGTGGTGGATTTGTAAATGTACGTTCTAATTGCATCTTAACTGCTAATCTAACATCATCCAAATCGATGAATTTCTTTTTTGCATGATTCGCATAAATTCTACTATCATCTAATATGCAAGTAACATAACCTGTAGATCATTTTAGAATTTATTTTTTACGCACATTGTAAAATTATGAAAGAAGAAGTCATATACATGTAATTATACAGTGTAATACCTATACAAAATTTTAAATAAATTGTAAACATAAAATACTTACGATACGTAAATTCAAGCAACTGGTTTATAACTTTCGGCTCGTAATCTGTAATTCCCATATCTTTCATAATTGACATTATTACTTGGGCATCCTTTGGAATATGTTTTACGTGACTCATGGTTTTCACTTTCTCTGTCATTTTAAAATATATTACTAATACATAAATTGCACTTTGTACAATAACTTAAGATCACAACTATAAATATTTAAGGTTAGCATTGCAAGTCAAAATCCGACAGAAAATCATGAAGTTTTCACCACTGACATTGCAGTAGTACCGCTACTGAACTTTAAAAACTTACAGTATGAAAAATTTGTCATTTTTACGTTCTGTAATAGATAACGATATTACCATTGACGTGTGAGTTTTTCCCAAATTATGAAAATAGTAATGTTGACAAATGTCGAGAAAATCTGAAAATTTGTATTACGCGCTTCATGTTTTATGTTGTTGCGTAGATTCTTGGGGAATTTGAGGGAATTGCGCCTGCTGGTTTAGTAAATTTAATGAATGAGAAAGTGTAACGTTGAATCTTTTACAGAACAATAAATAACTTGGTAAGGATAAGGATGAACGAAATGTTTAACTATTTCTTTTATTATAAAATAATACGTCTAGACTCTGAAGGAGGGAAAGCGAATGAATCTTCATGCGTTGTAGATATTCATTATTCAATGTTAACATGTGTTTCTTAAATAATAATCTCCAGTTAAATTAAAGATTCTATATAAGATTATTTGAAGATAAAGGTACTAGCAGAATAAGCATAATAAAAGTGCCCCTAAACTAAATGAAACGTGTGATACGTCAATTGAAAGAGCTTCGCAGAAAAACCATTTCGACAAAGTTTTAGCCCTGTACCCCTATTATTAGGGTAGTTATCGACCTAAACAACATTTTCATTTCATACTTGATTTCTTTTGTTCTATCTGATAAAAAATTCTTGGATAAAAAATTTCAGAAAATCTGAGAGTGACCTCTGGTGTCAAGGAGTGTAAAGAAAGGTATAAACACCTCTTGCTGTCACTAGATGTCACTCTTACGTGTACGGAACGGTAAAAAATAGTGGTCTTTAATTTTTTCAACTATGACGCAGTATTCTGAAAAATCTGAAAAAATTATGAGTTAATAAACATAGCAGGCAGCTTCTACTGTAAAAATGTAAATGTTGTCATATCTGATTATTTGATAACTTCAATAAAAAATTGGCATTTGAAATGTTATTTAATTTTTTAAAAATAGGTTTTTCATTCAGAACATCTGAACAAATTCTCAGGTATGTAACACTCTGACTATAATATCTCAGATTTTTTTCATAATTTTTGAACAAAAGAAATCAAGTATGAAATGAAAATGATGTTTAAGCCGATAACTGAATACCCTAATAATAGGGATAAATGGCTAAAACTTTGTCGAAATGGTTTTCCTAGGAAGCTCTTTCGATTGACGTATCACACGTTTCATTTGCTTTAGGGGCACTTTTACCATACTTATTCGGTTTGACTATCGGTACTACGCATTTGTTTATTAATACATATTTCCTTTAAAGCGAGTGCTTTACACCTCAGCAATGTTTTTGTGCGTAGCGACGACGATAAACATTTATCTAAACAAACAATTGTAAATAGTAATCGATGAAATTTTACAGTCTATTATATGCATATGTTATCGAGTTCTTTTGTTCATTGCTTCGGCTACGTTGCTGCACAATTTGAATTTGGCGCGCTTCAGTTCGCAATGCAGGGCGCCACATGAGCCACATAACAATGTCAAAGTTATCGTCAAGCTACCGTCAGTGTGGCAGCCCTTACAATAGTGTGTAGCATATTTCAATTGAATTTAGTTAGCGAGTTGGTGGCTTACCATCAAACCGTCTTTTAGAGACTTCGTCATCAAAGAAATTTGTATTGTATAAAAACCAACATGAATATTACGTCAGCAGGTATATTATTTATTTAGAATATAATAATGTATTATTTTTTTTTTATTATCTTTATTTATTACTAAATTTTCACATCGAATCGTAACAGTAGACATGCAATGATTTGCAAATCCCGTGTATCCTAACCTCTCACTTTGTATTCGAAATACCAAATATAATTGTTTATATGAATTTATTCTTAACACACGTGTGTTGCGAGATGATTTTACATTATTGAAACTCTTCGTTTAATTTAATAAGGTTTTTTTTGTTTTTTTCAGCTGGTATTATTTCCCTCCTTGAAGAGCCAATGCCAGAGTTGAAGGTGTTTGATTTAAAAAAATTAGATATGATAGTGGATGAATTTTGGCCTGAAATTTCTGAGGCCATAGAAAAAATGTGTGTAAAATAAGTGTCATTTATTTTTTGTTACAGTTAGGTGAGTTCTGTACTTTAACAGTGTATTGCTCGTGTTTTAGTGAAATTCTTCATGAAGATATATCATTCCCACAACATGATTTAGCTGCATTAGTTGCTAGTAAAGTATACTATCATTTAGGAAGTTTTGAAGATTCTCTTACTTATGCTCTTGGAGCTGGAGAGCTCTTTGATGTCAATGCTCGTAATGAATATGTTGATACTACCATAGGTATTAGCACTACTTTGTAGGATTAATAAATATAAATATATTTAATATTTTTTCTGGATCTAATTTCATCTTTATTTCAATGTTGTTTTAGCCAAATGTATTGATTATTACACTCAGCAACGTGTGTTGGAAGCTGAAGGAAAATTACCACGTGGTAGTACGGGAATTGACCCAAGATTAAAAGGAATTGTGAATAGAATGTTTCAACGGTGTTTAGATGATAATCAATATAGACAAGCTCTAGGTCTTGCTCTTGAAACAAGAAGAATGGACATTTTTGAAGCTGCAATTATGCAGTCTGTAAGCTGACATTAATTTGTAAAATATAAGTAACATCAGAACTTTACATTTATATTTATAAATATTTTTATTGCAGGATGATGTTAATGGCATGTTGTCTTATGCATTTCAAGTTGTCATGAGTCTTATTCAAAATCGTGGTTTTCGTAATACCGTACTTCGTTGCCTAGTGAGCCTTTATCGAAACCTAGGAACACCAGATTATGTCAACATGTGTCAGTGTTTGATATTTCTTGATGATCCATTAGCTGTTGCTGAACTTCTAGACAGATTGAGCAAAGGTTCACAAGATTGTGTTCTCATGGCCTATCAAATTGCATTTGATTTATATGAATCAGCAACTCAACAGTTCCTTGGTCGTGTCTTACAAGCTCTCAGAGCAACAGCTCCCATTCCAGGAGCTCTTATGGTTAAACCAATTGTAAAAGCAGCTCCAAAAGTAACTACCGAAAGCAGTTCTGAATCTACGGCAATGGAAACCGAAACCAGTACTACACCAGCTCCAGAGGAAAAATCTGAACGTAGCGTTGAAAGTTTGGTAGGTTTAAGAAATTTCACTTGGAAGTAATAGTATCTATTAATTTGTTTAATTAACTTTTCGTTTCTTGTTTCGTTTGTTTAGAATGCCGAAGAACGCGAACAGCAAGAACGTGTGGATGCTTTGTCCAGTATATTAGGTGGAGAAATTTCAATCGATTTGCACCTGCAATTTTTAATTCGTAGTAATCATACCGATATGTTAATATTGAAAAATACTAAAGATACTATACGTGTTTCTATCTGTCACACTGCCACCGTAATCGCGAACGCGTACATGCACTCTGGAACTACTAGCGATCAATTTTTAAGGTAAATATTTATTACTATTTTCAATTAGTTTAATTGCATCTATTATCGTACGCAATATTCTTAAGAAGTATATTTGTCTTTTATTTACTTTTCTCTGTTTTGTATTTCAGAGATAACTTAGAATGGTTGGCGCGGGCCACGAATTGGGCCAAATTAACAGCAACAGCGTCTTTAGGAGTAATTCATAGGGGTCATGAACAAGAAGCTTTAGCTTTAATGCAATCTTATCTCCCACGAGACACCAGTGCAGGAGCGGGTTATTCTGAAGGAGGTGGTTTATACGCGTTAGGACTTATTCATGCGAACCACGGCGCTGCAATAACAGATTATTTACTGGGCCAGCTGAAGGACGCACAGAATGAAGTACGTATACAGTTTTTCTTTTACCACACAATCACTGTACAAGCGAGCAATTCCTAATGTTTTTTCTGTTTTGTTTACAGATGGTTCGTCACGGCGGCTGCTTAGGACTAGGTCTCGCGGCCATGGGTTCGCACAGGCAGGATGTATACGAACAGTTAAAGTTTAACCTTTATCAGGACGACGCTGTTACCGGCGAGGCAGCAGGCATTGCCATGGGTATGGTTATGCTAGGATCAAAGTCAACCCAGGCAATAGAAGATATGGTTGCGGTAAGTCGAAGGAAATATTTCAGCGGATAGATAGCAGAAATGATTTATTTTCACATGATATTATATACAATGTGGTAAACATGAATATTTTTATCCACCGACCGCGTAAGGTGGTTGGCTTCTAGTTTTGAAATCGTAAGTTCCCCTGGCACTGCAAACAAAATTCATAGAAATTAAGCAATACAATTTAATATAAGTTAGATTAAACTTAACTAGACAAATTTAATTTACGAACAAAATTAGCAATACAACATGGTGTAACAGTGAAGTAAGATGAAACAGACCTTGAACTGAGAGTAGGGCCTCCCATGTACACCTTTAAACCTCCGTTTTTAGGTGTACCGAGGAAACCTCTTGGATTTGTAATAGATTCACTGTAGTACTCATAACTGCGTCCGTGCGCGCAGGCACCTGTTCCATAAATTTACATTATCGAATGTACGAAGAGTACTTTTCAAGTTCAAGTCTGCGAGGAAAAATCTTCAACGTCTCTTACCAAGTAAATCATTGTTGCAACCTGGTTGATTTCTTCCTCCGTTGGCGAAAAAATCAGAGGTACCTACAGAGGTATCCATTCCCAGCAGACCAGCACATGTGTGAATAACTTGGACGTTCTTTGCGTGCGAGCTATCAACTCTATTGTTAGATTCTTTGTTTTGGAACATGGGTTTAGCCGGGTCCAGAGCTATAATTGCAAACGGTGGAAGATCTAATTACCTTCATGTCACCATAACAGTAATCGTTCATCGTAACGTAACAAATCAAGTGTTACCAAAAATCTTAAATTTCGCATGTTTCACAATATCAAATTTACCAGTGCTAGTTTTTTCTGTATAATGACTATACCTGTCAATTTCTGAGTCAAAAGTGAACATCTGAGTTCTTACTCTTTGATTACCAAAGGCCAATTAATTTGCTTGCACTGTTATTAATCTGATATTGAAATTTTCTGTCGCTCTCTTCTTTCGAAACAAAATTTAATTTTCTATATCGTTACTCACCGATCACTTCTGCTACATTCGACACAAGTCGCGCGCTCAAACTCGCGACGTGAGCACCAAGAGAATGTCCGATTAATTTCGTGTTGGATGGATTCAAACCAGCCTTGCTGCGCAAGAAATTTACGAAAGAAGCTACGTGTGCAGCCACGTCTGGCACGCTCTTCGCAACAACAGAGTAAGCTATGTTGTGTGCTATCGAGCTCCAGTCAATAACGACGACGTTGCAGTCCAGAGCTTTGAGGAAAGCTACGAACAAAATTTTCGTTCGGTAAACGAGAAGATTAACGTTTATGTGAGATTTGCCGATGAAATTTGCTTACCATCGCGTATCAAGGTGCAGGCTGAAGAGGTACCAGAGCTCTTCCAACCATGAGCGACTAAGATCGTTGGTTTGTTTGCTCCCCATTGACTACCCCGTACGGAGTTTATGTCATTCAGTTTCAGGACATGTCCATTTTGTCGGTTGTTTCTGAAATAGAAAGAATTATAATATTTTTTTTTATTAATAACATTATGGAGTTTTCTCGTTATTCTGCTAGTAAAAGTGTAAATATACACTTTTGAAAAGCGTAATGGTATCTTTTTTTTTTTTTCTTTCAATAGGTACTTTGAAACGTGAAAGTGGCATTAATTAGAGTAATAAATAGATTTAGAGTTTAGAGTGTAGTTGTATAAAGTTCAAAGGATACATTACCTTTCGACTATTTTATAATTTTTCAAACCTCGGTATTTGCATGAAATTTGATAGAAATGAGAATAGAGTAAATAAAATAATTCATTCAGGTTAATTAGCAGAGAATCCTAAAGATATACAAAAAGTGCATATTTATGCCCAATTTCAGCGTTTGGTGTTATATTAAAGTTAAAAAAAAAAAAAAATTCGGTTCGTGTCCAATATTTTTCAATACAGGTAAAAAAGGTATCAGAAAAAAAATATAATTTTCTTTTGTAAATCAGTGAAAAATGTATACTTTTTTGTCAGATCGGCGAAAAAATATAATACATTTTCAGGTGTGCCGTAGAATTTTAGTAATTAGTTCACCAGTGCCGTGAGATTAAAAATCGCTGCAGTATATCAAAGCGTATTCTCTTCTAAAAACAGATTAATATGAAAACCATTCTAACCGTGTGAAAAGTGTGAAAGTAATTTCGTTCACATTTGCGGCCAAAGCGCTTCGTTCCTCCAAAGTCAGTGGCGTATTGTCGATTTTAATCAGATAAGGTACACCTTCTTCGTTGGGGAAAACCGTGTAATTTGCCCGCATCAACGAAGTGAGCAGGGCAGGATATACTGTAAAAAAAAGTGTCTTTCGTTGTCAAACTGTTCGATTGTTTAACCTGTTAACTGGATACACCATTCAACCAAAAAAATAAATTCTTCTATCTTACAAAAAAAAAGAGAAAAAATGACAAGCAATTGTTTCACTTTGATCCTTGGAAATGTGTATAAAGAGGTAATAAGAGTAGAATTAAAGACAAATAATCTTTGAATAAAGAAACTATTTTGTTGGTAAATATTTGTAAAACAATGTCGAGTTAACTCGTCTTTCTTAGTTAACAGGTTAATACTATTTTATTCGAGGAATATTTTCATACGAACTTAGAGCCAAAGCTGCTGGGGCAACCATTGTCGTTACCGTAGATCTCCACGCTCCGCAGGATAGTTGATCTTGTTAGCTGTCGCACTTTAGCGTCGCTTCTTTTATACCTTTAAGAGAAATAATGGTTTCGCACTTGAGTATTACATACAACAGTTGATAAGTGATCGATACTCGACTGATACTCAATCTGTAGTTACGAGTGTTGGGAAAAGTTAGTTTAGCGCCGTAGGTTTAACGGTGACACGTTATTCGAGTTGGAAATGCGTTTCTGACGAGGATTTTTCAATCAAATTTGAGAAGTTTATTTATCGAAAATAGGTTTATAAAAATTTCTTAAATAAAGAAAAAGAAGGTACGAATAAATAGCTACATTAATTTACGAGGCTTTAAAGGGAGAATTGTGGTAGATTTTTAATTACAGAATTTTAGGGAAAATTAGTAGTATTTTAGTTAAAAGAAATAGAAATAAATAGCTACATTAATTTACGAGGCTTTAAAGGGAGAATTGTGGTAGATTTTTAATTTCAGAATCTTAGTAAAAATTAGTAATAAATAAGTACATCAATCTGTGAGACTTTGAAGGGAGACTTGTGATAGATTTTTAATCGTAGAATATTAATAAAAATTAGTAGGATTTTAGTAGAATTTTAATCTTCAGATTCGATTTTTATTTTTAATACTCATTGCGCTTTATGTAATTTGTAATCTTGGCAAAGTGCTTCAGTGCTTGCCCAAGAACTGTAACGTACCCGATTTTTCTTCGCTTATATTCATTGTCTTGTTTATTCAGGAACACATGTGAACAAATATAACCGGTGTATCTAAATCACCGACTGAACAGCCATTGAATTAAATGCTATTTTAAACACAATTTTTATAAAAATTGTTTCAACATGAACAAGACGTGATACCTGCGCAATGAACAGGTGTAGATAAGGAGAGCACCTGTTGAAATTGAAAATTTTGCTTTATTATTGTTTAAATATTTCGCAGTTTAGAGCTTTGCATCTGTGAAAAGTGAAAACTTACGCGTCAGTTGAACGATTTTTTAAACATCGTATCTGTAATTGTTCATTGAAAATTGTTATAATGTTGTGTCGATAAATGAAAATTAAGATAACCATTATCGTGACCATCGAACGTGATCGAACGATCGAAAGATTAGGCAACTCGAAGTAGCGTTGATTGTTTGATGAATTATTATCTGAATGAAATTACTGTAGAACTTAAACAGCTATTTTTTAAGTTCACATTAAAGTATTCCCTATCGTAATTAGAATTCGTTCTTTTTGTGTGAAAATTTTAAAGTCCCGAATCTTGAGATATTTTTTTTTACAGATGATTGATAATTTATAATTGTAGGTAATTGGGAGCGCTAGTAGAAACAATATTTTTTTTAGAAAAATATATTTATTAAATGATAAAAATGATGTAAAATTAAAATATACGAACATAACAGAATTCCATGCATAATGCATAGTAGTTTAGTTACGAGATACGAAAAATCAGATTTCCTTGTAGCATTCCATTTCTTTCTGCGGTATTCGAAGATTCCTAATTAATATTTCAATATCGATCGAAAGGAGGAAATTTCTCAAATCGTTTTCTTTTTCTGTACAATTTCTTATCGAGGATTACGTCGATTAGAAATCGCGTAAGAATGTACTTGCTTTTCAAAATCTTTTCGTTGCAATCTCTGTTTCTTAACATATTGCACCTCCAATTTGCGTCGTTTCTTAGTTCCGAAAGGTTGTAATTCGCAATTTCATTCAAATATTGCGATGTATAATCTTAGAGACGGATATGAATACAGCGTTAATTCTTGGTCAATGTAAAATTACTTGTCGTACGTTCGATTTGAGAAGCGAGGAATGAAAGTTTTTGAAATATTTGTTCATTTCGTCACGGAAAAGATAAGAATTATTTTTCCAGATTTCCATCACAGTGCGCTAAAAACGTTGACTAACATTAACGCAACTGAGAAGTAACGAAATAAGGGAAATAAAGGTGGAATACAGTATTTAGAAATGTTGACTTCACTACAGAGAGAGTATTTTTGAAGTTTTCATCGTATAATTTTATGTTTCTATTATTTTCTATCCTTTCATTATTTTTTGAAATAATAGAAAACTTATTTCTATCCACCTAGGAAATAATTAAAAAAAAGAAAGTGATCACTTTTGGCACATCGAGGGGAGAAAAATTTGAGCGTTAAAGGGTTAAATACTATTCAGAGGTAGCCATCATACCTACGATAAAAATAAAAATAAAATAAAATAAAATAAAAGGTAGCACATTTCTCATAGGTGGTGTACAGAGAGTAGTATCGCGCGTGTCGTCTTGACCCATTTATTTGCGGGAATCTTATTCGTGAAATAACAGAGCCCACGTGGATGTTGCATCTTCCGCCGAATAACAATGAAATCCACTTACTGTTGGCACAGAGAAATAGGTGCAGAAGAAAATGCGTCGCTTTGTCATGGGCTGTTTTACCTGTCCGCGGACTTGCGGTTGAATTTCATTTTACCGGAGGAAACATGGCCGCGCGATTTCCTTGTCCCGCGACTCTCCACTTTGTTATCGTTCGAATAAGAAAAAATATCGTATAGCAGCTTTTTCTACGATACAGATTAAAAGATTTATGTAATTGCATCGTGTAATCGATCGGCGTAGTGACGATTCCTCGAATTGTGTATCTTGGAGAGCGATGTTTTGAGATGTCGATAGCCACCGCTTTTGTGTGCTGCTCTAATTACTATTGATAAGTGTAACGAAAGATTGAGAATCCTGTTTTTCAGAGTTTTTAATTTGATGCTTGAAATGAGGAATATTATTCGTGTTTTGGATAAGGATTCTGTTTCCTTTGTGATCATTTATCTGATTTATACACGGTTTGCAATATGTTTTCGCAAGAAATTATAATTCTTGTTGGGCTGTAGGTTTTTTATTTTAATTTCCATTACAAATTAAAACATTTGAAATTGTGCAGTTCCTTGGAAACGTCATTCGTCGGTGATTTCTTGGAAAGTCGGAATGGTTGTTTAGAATAAATAGTAATTCGGCAGTTTTCTACCGTTCGTGGAACAGTATACGTGTGTTTTTTTGCATAACAACGTTTAATTACTTAATTTAATTGATTTGCTAATTTAAGTACCGAGTTTAATTGATTAAACGAAAAGACTAGGATAGTGAGCTTAGAGCATAGTGAGTTTATGTTTGCAATATAAAAAGATAATAGAATTTAGATGGAAGCAAAGCAGGTTAGAGTAAAGGATACGAATAAAATGAAAACTACTCTTAACTCATTTATTTTTCATATTTTTATATTTTAATTTGCGAATACTCCACAGTTCTTATTTTTCATAATTCCTGAAAATTTGCCAGTGGCTAAAATTAAATTAGCCTGCAAAGGCAAATTTCACTTCGTAGATTATTATTTTATAAATTTCCTAACAACCTAGCCTGTTTACTCCAAAATATTTATTCGAGAAATAAAATAAAATTTATTTACATTTAATCTGTGAGAACTCCACAGTTTTTATTTTTCTCGATTCCTGAAAATTTGCCAGTGGCTGAAATTAAATTACCCTGCAAAGGCGAATTTCACCTCGTAGATTATTATTTTATAAATTTACCGATAACCTAATCCATTTACTCTAAAATATTTATTTGAAAAATAAGAAATGTTATTCAAAACTACGTAAGAAGTACGAGGGTCAATTTTCGTCACACAATTTTGTCTTTCGTCTGTTTCAGTACGCCCAAGAAACTCAGCACGAGAAGATCCTTCGAGGATTAGCTGTGGGTATTGCGTTCACCATGTATGGTCGCCTGGAGGAAGCTGATCCTCTGGTCACTTCTCTTTGTGCTGACAAGGATCCGATACTTCGTAGAAGCGGCATGTACACCCTTGCGATGGCCTATTGCGGAACCGGAAACAACCAGGCCATCAGGAAGTTACTACACGTTGCTGTAAGTTTTCATCTTCAAACGCAAATCGATTTTGATGTTTGCCCTTTCTTTTGCCTTATTTTTCCTTGAATTATTTCAAACGTGGGTTGTTGAAAAAGGGAAACGAAGTAGCTGTCAGAAGCGAGAAGAAAAGAGTTTATATTTGTTTGATAGCAAATATTTGATTTTTGATATCGATAAATGCTTATCCTTTTAACTATTTTTTTGTCAATGTAGAATTACGAGGTATCCTTTTTAATATGCAAATCACGATTTTACGTGTAAAATTAGAATCTCAAATATTTTGCTGATATTTATTTGAGTGAGTCATTTGTTTATTCTTTCTTGATAAATGGTAAATATTTGTAGAAAAAAGTGTATTTAGATTGTGATAGGAGATAAACATGGAAATATCTAAGTAGTTTCAGTATTCCGTGAATTAATCATCGATATACGTTAATGCTTACATTTTATGATATAAGTGTGATATAATATCGATGCTATTTGTTACAAATATGTATTTGAGTGGTTGCTTTAGACGCTTAATCTTCCATTTAGATTCCCATAAAACGCTGGACGTTATCAAATTTTTGTTGGATTAGGCTCATAAGAAATTGATAAATCGATAATATTGTAACCGTTCAATTTACGTTTTTCGAGTTAGGTAGATTGTTTCCAAGATTGTAGTACATGTTATGTTAAAGAAAATGGAGGAGATAAGTAGAGGTACAGTTACGTTTTATTTACTTGGTCGATTCCCATAGATAAATATGCACAGGCATAGTATGACCGTGAAGTGTTAATGCACCATTAAAATGAACTAAATACGACGATCATCTTGAGAACACAAGTATTTGCTTGTGCAGGTCTCTGATGTCAACGACGACGTTCGACGAGCAGCAGTTACCGGTCTGGGATTCCTACTGTTCAGGTGAGTACCTGCAAAGAATGTGTAAGCTTATGGGAGAAATATGAGGCCGAAGGATGCGAGTTCTTCGCGCTAGATAGGTTCCTTCAGGAAATGTGCTTCCAGGATGACCTAGATTCACGCGTTTAACTCTTAAAGCAAGTGTGTCCAACTTCGCTGCCCGCGGGCTTCGTGCGGCCCGCCGGGCTATACGCTGCCCGCGGGGCTAATGCAGCCCCGAAGGGCTAATAACGCGGCCCTGCAAACTTTTAACGTTATTACGCGACTTTTAGCGGTATTTTTCACGACTCAATTGCGCTATATTAAAAAATTAAGGAAGTTTTCTTACTTATACACATTAACTATGTTATATATTTTGTACACGGTCCAAGAAAATTTCGCTTCACTCAATTTGGCCCAGGTGAGCCAAAAGGTTGGACACCCGTACCTTAAAGGCTACCATTGATGAAATTTCACTGCATGAATTTTGTTTTAATCTTATTAAAAAACGTAACCATTGGGTTCCTTTAAATTTGATTGTAATTTTTATTACAATTTTGTGGGTATTTATTCACACTATCATAAAACAGATGAATTCAGAAAAGGGAAAAGAAAAGAAGGAGAAAATGTTAATTCCGTGAAATAATAATATTAAATTCTTGCTTCTCTATTAATAATTTATCACTGAAGTAAATTTAAATCTCGGCGCTTTTTAGTTCCTTTTCCGTTTCTTTATACCAAATGGAAATTAGGACGATTCGTGTCCCCTTTTTTAAAGTTTGAATTATTCTAATTTCATTCCAAAGGTTAGGCAAGCTTTTATTGAAAATCCTTAACTTTCAAACATGGTAAATTTCTCCCCTTTGTTTTCAATTATAAGAGATATCTGTCTAAGTTTCGTCTAATTGGTAGATGTCCATGTATGTGCGTCGCAGCGTCGGCAGTTTATTAGCGACGATTAAACGACGCGGAGGAACTTCACTCTTATTTGTATTTTGTATATCGAATGATACGAAATGTATGCACCAAGTGTACAGTTGTGTATAATGTGGCGCTGTGAATACTTGTGTGTTAAACTACGAAGTGAATACTTGAGTGGTAAGCAACGATCTGCCGACGTATCCTCTCGTCTCCGTTCGTGACACCTCGAAGAAGGATTGAGTACGCTGATTGGTCCTCTTTTGATTTTCCAATCAGCGCATTTTTGCCATTTCTTAAAATTTAAGTAACGCCCTTTAGCCAACCCTTCTCAGAGCGCGGGCGAGGGCACTGTCTAAGTATAGGGGGGGTTTCTCGAAGGTGTTCGATGGGTCGCGGAAAATTCCTCCAGGTCGACTCTTAACTACAAGGACCGTTATACACATGTTTTAGCCGACCTTTCGGAAATACCGAGTTTATGACCTGGTCGGTTATTAAGACGAACGAAACGAAATTCTAAAGCTATTGTGTAAAAACTCGAAACGATTAAAAATACCTTTGCTATCGCGAAGGCACAAATTGCCGGTTATAGAAAAAATAAGACTCTGAAACTATTAACGAAAAATAAACACGAAAATAAACTGTCTGTCACGTCCATGTCATAAACTAACCTTCGAGAATCTTTAATTAGGGTGTTCCGTATCGGACGGAACAGTCCAGTTTTATTAAGATAACAGTTTCTCTTGTTGATTGCTGATTATTTTCTTGTGATTCGATTTGAGATTCGAAACCAGAAGCTGGAATTGCGAAAGCGGAAGATTTGCAAGGTTGCTCTTTAGTAGATAACTTATCAAAGGCGACCGCTATTTAATGTAGCTTGTTGGCTTATCGTTTCGTCATGACTCTATTTACACACGGTATTTAATTGTTTGCTTTCCCAGGCTGTCCAACAGGTACTTTATGACATAAACTGTTTGTAAAGGGTACAAAATATTTTTGTACATTTTATTACGATAGCTGTGCAATCGGAGTAATTTTCTTCTATTTTGGTGCTTCTAGAAATTGGTTCATCTTATTTTACAATAACGACGAAGCATACCTTCCAAATAATTAAACAAATTTCATTTATTTTTTCATATAAAACACTCACAGAATAAAATTCAAATTCAATATTTCTGACATTATTTAATATTCATCGTTTACAGGTTATTTCATTGCTTATTTCATACTTTAAAAAACCTAGCAAAGTTTGTATTATCTAATTTTTCATAGAAAAGTAAATACGGGAAAGAACTACTCAATTGATAGAAAAATAAGAATGATTCTGATTTCCAATTACCAATTCCACGATTATCTTTACACAGATATTATCGTAGAATTTCGGAGAAAATTTGTCAGCGACTTTTTTCATGAATAAAATGTGCTTAAGTAATTATTAAATAAATGTTACATTCTTCTTTAACAAATTCCAGTTCAAAAGAATGTATTTATAAATCGTTGCATTTTTGTATTCGTTTAACGTGTTTCGAAAAAATGAGCGAATTCGAAAAGAAGGAAGTTAAATTTCATACTTAGCAGAAACTAGTATTGCAGAGACTACTCTCGCTTCATAATTAAATACAATGTACATTTGCTTTACAATTAATTACGAACAAATGCGCAGTAGACAGTGTTTAACGAAGGTCGGGGATAAAATGTCGACAGAGCACCTCCTTAAGTGCAAGTTGAAACAATTTTGTTGCATTTCATAGGCATCGGTATGTCGACGAATTTGATAGCATTCAGCTGTGTAAACAAATGAATAATGCATCTTACGATACACTTTTCATTCGCCGACTTGTGTCGTTGGAATGTTACAATTTGTCATAAGTAAGACCATTTTGTTCGGTGATCTTCAAGTAAAGAAAAAGTTGTGTGATCGGTTTGACGTTTCATTGAAAAGTACCGGAATTTCAGTGGGAATTGCGAAGAGGCCTGTAAAAATGTCGTAAAGATGAGCAAGTCTCTTACTTTTCATTTCCTTTTTATTCTATCAGCTGTGCGGACGATTTGTAATCGTTTCTTTGCGCAGTGAGAAATTATTTATTTATTTGAAAAGAATGAGCGATTTTAAATTAATGTAACAGTCAGCAACATAGAAATGTTAAACTTCCTTTCATCTTGTTCTTTCGTTGAGTTCAAAGTTTCAACTTGTACTATTCATTTAAAATTCAAATCACACACGGATTAGTAAAATGTGGCTTACATTTAATTAAATTGAAAATTGAAACTAATATCGTATCAAGATATAATCTCTTCTGCGATTATGTCGTTTGCAGCATGGCTGGCTGTTACGCTCTGAGGCTGATTATAGCTGATGTTAACTTATGCTGCTTTACATATGTGGTGTACTAATGCAAATCCTCTGCAGTGATCAAAAGTATCGTGCTGTATTTTTAAATTGAAGCTTCTAGAGAAAGGAAGATAATAGAAAAAGATGAAAGACAATACAGATCTGTTGATCTCTCTTAAAAAATCACTGTCTCTGAACAATTTTTGCGAAAAGAGAGAAATTTGCACAAGGAATAATTTTTATTTTACTTATTAGATAGTCTTGAAGCCTAAACTATGTCAATTTATCTTTAACCCTTTCGCTGCTTTTGGCACACTTTCACCTTAATTTAATCCTTAATTTTCGCCCCTTGCAGACTTTTACCTGAATTTACTGAAATTATAAATTTCAAAATTTTCTTCAAATTTTAAAACACCAGAACTAAAAATTTTGCAGCCACGATTGAATATCTGCTTCGAGCGTTACGTACTAAAACCTGTCGCAGCGAAAGGGTTAATAAATTTAATTTTGTCCACTGTGCCCCATTTTTGAACTGGAAAATGTAGTCGATGAATTCCTCGTCTTTTAAAAATTCCTCTTGGAAATTCGTTAAATTTACCGTTGCACCGTTGTTAACGTAAAACAGGAAAAGTTTATTTGCCGTTCCGAATATTTGTCTTTTTCTAATATGTCAATTTAGCACGTATTCTGCGAACACGAGCGATGATCTAACGTCGAAGGCTCGGACGATTATGTCGATTGATGGTCTTCGTCCGTCAGAGTTGGACGGTTAAAATATTTGGTCGGTCTGAGTTTTTTCTCGTTTCGTGATTTTATGCCGCAGTTTACACGGTCGAAGAGATCGCGGTTAATATGCACCGGAGGTTTTTTGTTTTTTTGTCAAACGGAGATCGATCACACACTCATTAGCGATTCTCCTTTTAGTTCAGCGTTGAAACTGCGATAGGAGAAAGCGTGACAAATTTTTCCGCGATCTCTCGTCACTTTTATTTATTTCTTCAACTTCTGCTCCTCCCTATTTCGATCGACCAGCTTTCAGAACGACCGCTTTCCTCTCGAGTCCATCGTAAAATGCCTTTGCTGATTCGATAAGGCCGATTGCCTGGCCTCGTTTGATATCGTTATTCCTCTTCGAGATAAACGTGTGTCAATAAAGAGTCCCTTCGTGAATGTCGCCTATTGTTTTTCTATCAGGGCTAGGATTAGGGTGTTATCCTGCTGTCAGGATACTCGATAGGCCTTTCCTTTTAACGCTTCAAGGACCGTATTTGTTATTCTTTAACCCTCTAGTCTCGTTCTTGAGGTCTTCGGGTCAAAAATGACCCGGATTTTTGTCACCAGTATGCTGTATGAGCTTAGACGATAAACTTTCAATATAGCGTTGAGGGAACGTAGATTTGATAAGAGCAAAAGTTATTTAAAAAAATAAAAAGGCGATGGGTCAAAAAAGACCCGAACCTTTGCCTTAACCTTTGACTTAATTGATATCGTTGAAGAGGGTGCAATTCATCTCCTGACTCGTTTCACTTCTGATCGTTCGAATGTAGAGTGATTTATGTCAAACATATAAAATACGTTTCGTTAAATTTAATACTTGTATTATAGTTCGCATTTTGTGAATGAATTGCACGCGATGTATGAGAAATCATGGACAGGGGTGGATCTATATATTTCGATCAACTTAGGTTTGTTAGAAAAGAGTTTACAACCATTTTAATTGAATTAATACAAATTGTTCGTAAGAATAAAAAATTTCTTAAAAGCGGTACGTCGTAAATGCGTGGTTTTTGCACAGTATATTGCTAAAATTTTCGCAGGAATTAAATTGCAAGTACATAGGAGGAAAGTGCTCACTTTACACTATAATCCCTTAATGTACGCACGAGCATTAGTGGTTCCATGTTACACACGTGTGTGTGCATCACTATAGTGGATGGAGAATTAATTTCACAAATTAAACGATTGTTTTCCTTTTGTCGTATTAAATAATTCGGTGAACAAAATTGTTTAACAAATCTCCGGTGATTTAGAGGCGTAGAGTTACCTTGAAGATGGTGTATTCATAATTAAACATTTACCCTTTACTATAATATTTGAGTATAATTCTGAAATAAAACTTTTAATTTATGTACATTGTTTTTTTATATATTTCGAAATTGTTTAAACCTTCCTTCGCTTCCATAATTCTCCCGTTACCTCTGTTCTATTTCCTACTGTACGAATTGCAACACACGATCATCGATTTCCCGCACAAAGCATCAATCCATCCAGAAAAAAGGAGTTCCCCTTCAAATTGAGGTTGCATTTGAGGGAACGTGTTCGAATTCTTCTTCCACAGCAGGCTCAATGAATCTTGATCCATCCGTTGCGTCGTGACCGCTCCCGGGTAGAAACTCTTAATTGAAAACATTCGATCGATCTCTACAGTTCCTCAGAATGGTCCGTTGACGAGGATGAATAGCCCGGTGCCTTGGTAGCGTGCAAAAGCTGCGGATCGTTAGTGATCGATTTGAGAAACCTACATATGTGTCGTTCTCTTCTTACGTTAACGGTGAAAAAAAACGAACTTCGTTGCTTGTGCACCGTTCTGTTACCTTGCCTCGGACGATAATTTCTTAAAACGATGACTTGTCCCCTTCAAAATGACTTGAAAAAACTTAATTATAGTCTAATAGGCCCAGCTTCTTTTCTGCGTTCATGAAAACAGGGCACATGCACTGTGTAGAGCTCAGGAGTTTGCCCCCGGGGCAGTACAGGGGCAAAAGGAGCACTTCGCTTGCCCCGAGGGCAAACTCTTGAGCTCCGCACAGTACTGTGTGTTATTGAGAAGGTGATGAGCGGAAAGAATGCGAGTCTTATTGAGTGTAGAGGACACACTCATAAATTTAGATCACACGTACTTTTATTATTAACCGAAGCGGTAATTTCTACTGTGCGGAGCTCAGGAGTTTGCCCGCGGGGCAGCATAAGGGCAAAAGGGCACTTCTCTTGCCCTCAGGGCAAACTCCTGAGCTCTACACAGTACCGTACGTTGCTGAGAAGGTGACGAGTGAGACGATACAGAAGCAAGAGAGATACTTCGGTTCCTCCACTTAATTCTTCTGTCACGCGATGCTATATAATCCTATTCGTCGATATTATCGCATTCGGCCATTAATAATGATACGCGTGCCCTATTTTTATGATTACGAGAGAGAATGCTGCTCGTCATCTTCTCAGCAACGCACAATACTCATATCTTTAACCAGAATGACATGCAGAAACACCATGTTTCATCTCGATGATGGGAAAAGCCTTAATAGCATTGCAGATTTTAATTAGAACAAGATGAAACCAAAGACTTTTGAGGTTTTTCTGAACGGTAACAGAGGTTCGAGGGAATTTTAAGCAGACAAATATCCTAAGTTAAGCTCGATTTTAATCAACACTGGTAATCTCGAGATAAATGTAAATTAATTTCTTCGAGGACGAGATGAAGATTTCCATCCACTAAATGGGATCCGCGAATCGTGACTAGATTACTCGAGTTCTCTTCGCCGTTAAACTATATCAATTAATTTCGATTATGGATGCGATTATTAATGCATATTGGATTACGACAAAATTATTTCAACCAAGCCGTGATTAATATTTATACAACAACGTTATATCTATCAAACACTCGCTGAAAATTTATTAGTTGTTCTTCTAAAAACGTGGTAATCAGTTTTCAAAGTAGCATTATCTCCTTTATGAGAATTATTCGAGTTTAGCGTGGAATTATTTTATATTACTTATACTATATTAGAATAATAGTACGGAATTATATATTTTTGCATTGTGAAGAACTTTTTTATTTCTCGAAGTTCTAGGGGTTTTTTAATCGAATATTTTTACATTGTTGAATGTTAAAATTCTTCCTTTTCAAGCAATTCAGTGTTTCTAAATATTTGGCTGGACTGTTACATCATCTGGTTTTTATCAAGTCAAAATCAAAACGGCAGTGGTCGATAAGAGAGATATATCGTGGTCGTTATGCGCGACTGTATTTGCAGCACGTCTATTTGCACAATCCATAATTTCTCGGAAGCGGATAGAAATACAACATTGGGCGAACCATTCGTTCTGTTTACGTCTATTCTTCTTTATCCGCTCTTTATCTGTCTCTGTTCACAGCAATTTTGAACACGAAATGATCGATTTAACCGCGAAATACACGTATTATGTGGGGAATGCGGGAAAAGAATGGCAACGATAAAACGATATTTCTCTGTGTCGACAAATTTACAAAAGCTTTAAAAATAGCGTGATAAAATGAACATTTAAACGCAACGAAAATTTCCACTTTGGACGCACATTTTTCTTATCTTTGTACATTGTATAATTAGTCGACCTAAAATATTCGCTTTATGATAGAACAGCAGTTTAGCAAGTCAAATTCCATCGAAAGTAATGGCATTTATTTGTTTAATACGGTATTATTAGAAAAATATTGCTAAATATCGCATTCAATTAAGATTGAGTTAAAATTAATGAAATTTGTTACGGTTGAAATTAATTAAATTTATCGCAGTGTGTAAAATAATATTTTCAATTTTATTTTTAAATTTGTCCATTAAGAAATTTTACGTTCTATGGGATTTTCGTATTTGCATGAAACATTTGACGAGTCTGCCGTACAAAATCAGAATAATATGACGTACAACGGGGGATTAATAAACTTAGCTTTCAAATGAGTTCTGATTAATCATCGTGGCCTACTGTGATGCCAGGAAGCAAGGATAATTTCCTTAAAGTGACGTGATTATTAGGCTTCCCTTTCTCCGGAACTTATCTTCCAGCTTATTAGTGCGTAATGTATCATTCACGATGACAGCGATGACAGCCTTGATGACATGTTACTTTCCTATGTTATTCAGTTTGTGTCGTTAAATGTGTTACTCGTTGTTTAAATGAAATTAATTCATGTAAAGGTTAGTCTGTACGTAATTCTGTTTTTTAGGTCTTTTTGAGATTTTTTTGCAAAGAAACCGTAAGACTTTTCAGTATCAATTTTTGCACACATATTTATTCATGTCTTGAGAATATTCACTATTTTTTTGAGGTCGAAATAATCAAAATTGACTGAATTGTAAATTATTTAGTGCGGTCCCGTTAAAAAAGTGTCCCACTGGCTGACTTATTTCAGACTATTCTACTTACACGAAATGAAAAGGCGAAAAAGATTCTTAATTAGAATGAATGTGGCTATGGTGTGAACCAGGATAAAAAGAACATTAAAAATTTAAAAAATGAGGGGACTTTGAAGTTTGAATGTCGATTTTTTCCATCTTTTTTCGTGTTTATTATTAAATTTAAAATGACAACGATGGCCTTTATTGCGTTCATAAGATGTTGAAGTAAAAAATAAGTTTTCCAATACTTCAAAGCGTCTCTATTTGATTTTAATGTTGTTTCGGGAAAAAATGGAAAGTTTCAATGAAAAATAAGACAGTTTAAAAAAAAAAAATTGGAAATATAAGGAAAAAAGCTCGCAGAATGTATGGGGGTAATAATATCCGTTAATATAGAAAAATGTAAAAATATAAAGTATAAAAGTTTAACATTCACGTGTCATTTTTATTCTCATATACAGTTGTCGATTGCACGCCGAACATTGAAGGGAATACGTGCTATCCACGCGTATTGATTGCAGCACGTTTTGCTACCTTCAAGCACCTATTGTACCCCGCGAAACATTCTCAATAAGGATATTAGCGATTTTAACACCAAAACGATTTTTAACCAAAATTCCTTTATCCAATTGTTGCAAAATTTTTATAAACACAATATCGTTACGATAACGAATTATCCTAAGTTTACGATATGGTGGACACACCTCCTATTTTTGAGGACACGAATATTTTCTTCTTTTAAAACTTAATCAGTATTTTAAAAATTTTATAAAATTTCTTTTTCATCTTCATATATTTCGAAATTTTAAGGTCACTTCTTTAAATAGTGTTATATATTTGCGCTGCCGTATAGTTAAAGTTGACCAAAAAATTTAACTCGACTGACCTAACTTTGCCACCCTTAATTATTTTGGTATTTGTGAAGATACAAAAAAATGCTTCAAATGAAAATTACCGTATTTCAGGAGGGAAATTAAGCTATAAGAGTGAATTAGGGGGTCATATACTACACGCTACTAATATTAGGAGTACAGACTAATTTTATGCCTTTTTTTACAAACTTAAATGTTAATTTTCAGTAAATCAGACACAATTGTAAAATAATCTCCATTATTTTGAATGACTTTGTTCCATTTATTGGACAACTGACGAATTCCCTCCGTGAAAAAGTATGGCAATTTTGAGTCGATAAAGTCTTCGAGACTTTCTAAAAAAAAGTTACCGAATTAATTCGTACACGAAATATATCACAGTAGAAAATTATAGATTACTTCTGTGACAGTTTACGACAATATTTTCTTTCATTCCCAAAATGGTCGAATTAAAGACAACCCCCGATTTCACTTTAGCCGGTTTCCGGCCAAACCACGCAGCGATTGTATTCGCTCGTCGACACTGAAGGAAATCCTGCATCGGCACAGGTGCTGCATCACTTTTATTATGCAAATTAGCAGACGTTGTGGAGAAGAATTTCGCTGTTTCCCCGGATATTCGGGTTTACTCCCATCGAAATCCGCGGTCGACCGGTCGATATTCAAATGCTGACAATTGAATTTCATGCGCGTAGGATATAGACGTCGGCCAATGTTATTTGATGCACCGTGAAACGCGTTCCGTTTCGTGAATGAGCTGTGTTTCGCGAATTCTCACTGCACGGATTTATCATCAGTCTCTTGTAGGTTCGTTCTTTTTTTTTTTTTTTTCACCATTTTAATTTGCGATCCTCTCGTTAATTTCAAGAGCAATATTATGTTTATTACACAATAAAATTCGTTGCATTCAATTTGGAATTCTGAAGATACTAATGCAAATTTTCGGAAATTTCTTTGCATTTTTTTGACAAAAGTTTGATTAGCTTGTGATATGAATAAGTGTTTTCTATGTTCCTGGAATATAATTTCAGAATATTCGTATTATTAGGCTTCTAAAGAATTTTAAGAACGACATTTCATTTCTCTTGAAATCTAATTTCATATTCTCGGTTCGTGGTGACATTCTCTGGATTCCGTTTACGTTTATCACTGTAAAAAATTAGTACAAAGAAAAAATTGAAAACAGAGAGGAACAGTAGCGGCATACACACGCACAGCAGTGTGTAAAGGGTGAGAACAAATAACGAGGATGCAAGTAACGGAAAAGAAAACAATAAAAGAAAGGGAAAAGAGAGGCAGATGACGACAGAGTAGAAAAGCAAAATGATTGGTGCAAAGTGAGAAAAGGCAAAGTGTGAAAGCAGCATCTCCTCTTTGTACAGCGCTCATTTGCGCTATCTACATACACAGGATCCTACATTAAAAAGACAAGTGAAGTAACTTACAATAGTGACAGGCTTTCTGGTAACAGTACCAAACTTTGACGCTGTGGAATTTATTTTAAAATTCTAATAACATTCTCTGTTACTCGGAATAAGAAAATTGTCACTTTAACCCTCTCGCGTATGTACTACAAGTCTTGCTTACAGAACCCAAATGTTCACTTCGTTCGAAATCCTAACATCTTACAAAGTTCACGAAAGGCTCATCGCTGACAGCAACAATAGCAATTACCAATACGAACATTTGCTACGTCTGACAATAATCACCCCCCTTGAAATAGCAAAATGACCTGCTTAAACCAACGAGTAGAAACTTGTTAACGTCGGTGTACTCTGAAATGTGTAAGTCACGGTTGCATCGGCGCTCATTAAGTAATCGCGTGTAGGATCGTGATGACTCGTTCTAAACTACCTTATCACGTGCAAAGATACGAGATGTTACTGTACAGTCATTTCTGTCGATAGCGGGACGATTACTTACCTCTTTACGACGCCCTCTTATTGAATTCCTAACGTCCTTTTCACTTCCACCTTTCGGCTGTAAAACGAGTGTCGACGACTGGAACTGTCAAGGAACGTATTTAGATACGCTGGGGGCACGCTTTCGATAAAAAACTGGTGGCTTTTAAAAGTGAAATGTAGATTCTGAAAATTGATATCTATGTATGTGAAAAATTTTGTCGTAAAATGTGCATTCTTTGTCAAGTTTTTGGGACAGAATTAACCCTTTGCAATTCTAGGGGCGACTGAGAAACGACGTTAAATAATTGTCACTTGGTAAATAATTAATCAAGATCTATGGACCTCCATAGGTATAGTTTATTTCTACGTTAATTTTTAAAAATTTCAAAGATCCGATTTGCAATCTTTCCGGTAGCAAAAAGACTTCCGAGTGCAAAGGGTTAAATCTAAAAGAATCTAAACTTTATCACGAAGTTTAGCTAAAGAGAATTGAACCAAATTTGTCGATGTTATATAGAGCTTAATTATAAAAAAAAAATATGCAGACGTTTGAAAAATATACAGAGAGTGCCCGCCACTGCCCTCGGGGCAAAAATTTGCCCGCACGGGCACACGTTGCCCATGGGTGCGTTTCAGACGATTTTCTATACGATCGTTTGTCAGAAACGAGAAACCTTGTATCGCAATCTTTTCTAACAATTTTTATCTCGAGTTTTCTCCTTGGTAAAAAAAATTCGAATGAATATTCAACCACACGTTTTATCCTCGATGTCAACTTTCGTTCTTCAAGTTCAGTTATGAATTTTAAATCGTATGTGCGCAATAAACTTGTCGCTAGTCGAAAATCCTATTTTCCAGTAAGATGATGCAGTTATTGAAAAGTTTATTCTTTGCACCATGCTTCTAGAGTCTCGTGTAATAAATCTTCGAGAGTGCAGAGAGAGCTTACTGACCTCCTCTTAGGGCATAGAATGATTTCCATGTAGGAAACGTTTGAAATATGCATGTTCTTCGACCGCTGGTACGAGTACCAGCCATTTCTTAAATATCTCGTATTTTCTATACTCGCGTACACACATCTGTGGGACCATTTTTCAATTTATAAATATTTTAGAGATCGAAGTTTCGATATTTGAAGATATGTCGAAGATACAGGTGAGTCGTGACGAGGTACGCGTTGATTACAGGTAGTCCTTGTGTAGTAAATCGAGAATATCGTAAAGCGGAAGGCCTCTAACTGATTATTATGTCGTTACATACTGTGTGATTCCCTGTATAATTTAAAATAGAAAAATTTCCATCCAAAAAATTCGTAAAAATAAAAATTTGTAAAGTGTGAACTATCTGTAATTATTGATATTAATTTTAGTTTCGTATCCACGTTTTCTAAAATCCATGCCATGTATCAAATTTTGGTTTGGAAATTTTCAATATTCTGTGATTTACTCGCTTATTAAACACACGTCTTTGTTAGTACGAAAGATCGATGAGCGGAATTGAAGTTCGAGTATCATAAGTGATAAAGTGAAACAGAGTTACGGTAAATTGCAGAAGTTCATGTAAGAAAGTACCCAAGTACATCTGTTATCATAAATTACGAACTAGGAGTGTAATGAATTATTATGCACTGGAATGTAAATGAAGCTTTATTACTGGAAATAGATTACAAGTTTGCCAAGACGTAATTTGAAGAGCTGCAAGTCTTAAAGTAGATATTTCACGTTTCTGCTGTAAGAACAGGCATTCTAGTTGCTCCTTCTAAATAATTAATTTTCAAATATTGCAGTATGACACACGTTAACCCTTTCACTGCCACAAATTTTAGTTTAGATTAGATTTCACTTCCACTGTGACAGACGGTAGATGATCAGTCGCGATCGCAAAATCTTTCGTTTCGGCGATTTAAAATTTTTTAAGAATTTAGAAATAAAAATTCAAATTTTTTAATTTATCGTTTTGAAAATTAGAGTGGAAGTACGCAAAGAACAAGAGTCAAAGCTTAAGTTAAAGCGAAAGTGTGCTGAGAAGCGCCAACAATAGAGTGTGAGAAAATTTTCAAAGCGTTTATAGATCTCAAAGGCTCGGTGCATAAAAATTTTCAAAATGTCTATAAATCTGAAAGGCACAGTGCAAAGAAATTTCAAAACGTCTATAGGCGCCAACAGCAGTGAAAGGGTTAAGGGACTAGGGTATAATCCAAAATAGATTTGAGTGCATTTATTTATCGTCTCATCATCTGTTTTTTTTTTCTAATAATCTGTGAACAAAAGTAAGATCACCAATTGATTTGTCTCAGAACGCTCCACAAAAATTCATCTTCTTTCTCAAAACACCAAATGTATTTTCTCAGTGCTCGTTCTTTAATTATTTCTAATAATGATGCATTTCTCCGTCACACACTGCGTGTGTTGCATAATCATCACTGGCGTGTGCTTTTTACGGTTGATACGCGGTTTTATTAAAACAATTCAAGGTGAACTCCCCCGTTTGAGTTGACGGGAATTTCAGCCGTGCCGACCCTAAAGCTCCTGGCGCTCTCGCCAACGACGCGAAGGATAAAAAGAGAAATTATGCGACACTGATACGACTGATTAAGCGGAGAAATGGAAAACAGTCAGACGTAAATTTGCATTAATGGCATATGTGCGTTCCTGGACTATCGATTTTCTTGCCAATTATATCGCCGCTTTCTGCGAATGCGGCGTTGTTCGCTCGTGATGCACATTTATTTTTACCATTTCGGTAAGACAAATTTTTGAAGCTTGCTGCAATATGTTCCATCAGATGATACCAACATTTTTCGTTTCTCTTTTCCCCCTTATCACTTTGATCGTACAAGATACAAGAAGACGAGAAACAATTGTTTCAGAAACCTGTCACATTGTTTCACAAGCATGTATCGTGAATATAAATTTTTTATTGCAATCACATGGAACGATTTTAACTCTTTTTGAAGCTTTTTCACTCTTCTACGATTATTAGATACAGTTTCAAATAATTTTGTAAATTTAAAAGGAAGGTGATACTGTTCTTACTCGTCACGTAAGCAAATTTGCCGATCGTGGCTGGTTACTACGCGTTCAAACGCCAGCAAGTCCCTGTAAATAAATATTTCGTTCTGAAGCTCATCTTGTTAATGCTAGCCCTCTCGAGGTGACACTACTGAAAAGCTGCTGCTGACATCCGTTGCGAACTCGAAGGAAAATAACCGGACGTCGAGTGGAGTCGCTATTGTTTCCCCGGAACACCGGAGATACTTGAAAATTCTACCGGTGGCTAGGTCGGCCCCGGGTAAATATTATTTTCCATTTTGAGGAAAATTTTCGTTCGATATCTTACCTGCACTCTCTGTAGAGAATCTCCTTTTTCCATCGATCCTGCGGCTATTCTTATCACTATGCAGGATGCCCCTAACACTTGGATCTGTTGGAATTTTCGTGTTACTACCTGAACACGTTCAGTGTCCAAAAAGTACGAACTCAAAGTTAACTTAATCACCTAAAAAATAAGAAATTATCTCCCCTTTTTTTAGGATACATTCTTTACGTTTAAACGATATTAAAATAATACGGATGTAGACTTCTTTCTGTGTGAAACAAAAGATATTTGTTTTATATAGTTTAACTTTGACAAATTACGTAGATTAATGCAAATGTTTAAATTGACGATAATTGACGTTAAATTAAATTTTCCTTCGTGAATCCTCCTGTCATAGTTATTTCACAGTTTTTCATCTGTGGACCAACTTTTGTGAATTTTCTTTTTAAGTGAAGGTCACAATATTAATTTTGACCTCAGCTACCATAAAGTCTCATTCGAAAAAACCTCGATGACCTTAAAATCTCGAAAAAATCACCTTATGAAAAATTTTGTTGCCTATCGTAATATTTTCCCCTTCTCTGACATTTTTTCCTATCGTAAAAATTAAGCGAGATATTTAAACCGCTCGAGTTAGGTAGAACACTCGGTGTATTTAGACATAGTATTTTCGAGTAAACGACGTTTAAAAGTTTTTCCACGATAATGTCAGTTTTGTAACTGAACGGTTTAGGAGTTGTTGTGAATTGTTCCACAGTTACCTCGTCTAAACGCATACTCATTGTCCTCAATCACTTAATTAACTTGAATATGAGAAGCGGTTAAAATTGAAAATCGAGCGGCACGCCAAAGGACTGTTCTTTACTTCTTGCTCGCTGTTGCACGAACATTCTTCCGCAGTTGCGTCTGCATGTCTATTTTGCATTCGCAAGAATTTAACGCGGATGAAACAAATGCCACACATTTCTGACATCCTTTGAACCAGGGAAAGAATGAGAATACCAACCTGACTAGTATTCATTTCAATAAAATTCAACACACGTACGCGAATCCGGTCGTCTTCTTGTAAAACGAGCATCGTTCTTCTTCTTTCTTCGAAGGTCTGTTTACTTATTTTTCAAAGTTAACTCGCCAATTTTCTACTTTCACGTTGCCTTCGACAACAGTTTCCTTTATTTCCACGAAAAATGTTTTCTCTTCAATTCTGTTATCAGCGAGGAAGTTTCAATCGCGAGAACTGATTCTTTATACGGAAAGCAGATTTTCGTGAAGGAAAATTAGTCGACGTTATTTACAATACCGAGGCCGCGAGAAAATTGCTGAAAGTAGCAAGGCGGCAAGTCGGAGGTAAATGTGTGGAATATAATAGAAGTTAAAAGTTGGACGTGCACCTTAAACTTCTGCAGCACACTCAATTTCCATTTGCCACGGGCTCTCGTTTCAACTTGCTCTTGCGATTAAAAATCCAATAGAAACATCGAGGCAGAGTTCTTCAATATGCTATGGTTGCGAAATGCGGCCCAACCTCTTCCTTTTTTGCAGGACCTTGTTTTCTCTCGTTCGAGTGAGAATTGAAGTTTCGTTTTAAGGTAGGAGTCTGATTTGCGGTATCGCGATACCCGGTTTTGCCTGAATTTCTCGTTAAACTTGGGGCAGGTATTGGGGTGACACTTAAATCGGAGCAATTAAGGATCGACTTTTGGGAGAAGAGAAACTATTAAAATTGACGGAACGTGTCGTGGGGATGACAATAGAGGAAGTGACTCGAGGATGGAAAAATAGGGGTGTTTAAGGGTTTGAGGGAGATGAACGTTAGGTTATGACTGTGTAGGAGAGTTGAGAGGAGAGTTGGAAAGTGAAGAGTCCGGTGTGAGTAATGGTGAAAGTTGGCGACTAAATAGTTGTGGGTACAGATCAGACTAAGGCTAATACTAAGGACTAAGAAAATATTTGAGGGTGTAGCATAGTTTGACATATTAGGTTTGTTTCACTGCTTAATATAGCTAAATTGCAGAAGTAAAGATACATACTTTAGCATATACGTTTGTCATTAACCCTAGTCCGGTGTTCGGGTCTTTTTTGACCCATCACGTTCCCATGTTTGATAACGACAATTTTCACAATTTTTTATAAAGATATAATGAAATTAATATACTTGTTTATGTTCCTCTAACGAACATATGCTGGTAATAAAAATTGTTGCACGGGTCTTTTTTGACCCGAAGACTGTAAGTGTACAGTTGAGATATATAAGAAAAAGTATCTCTTTTCCTCTCTTATCAAACGAATGCCACTGAAATGTGGATCGCGAAAGAAAGTTTAACGAACGTTTGAACGATCGCAATTCATTTGTCTGAACTGATTATACCCGTTGCTCGCAGCTTTCCTTCAATCGTAAGGTAATTAAAATTATTTCTTAATTACAACTCGTTGCTGGAATTGTCCCCAGAGGCTTCGAAGGGATCCTGTCGTTGGCCGAAGAATTGTGTCTTGTGCAATTAGTCGAACGGGTTATCCTCCCCTCCCCCCTCCCCCGTCTCGGTTTGCCTAACTTTTGGCTGGAACGTTGATTCCGATCCGACAACTCTCAGGGCTGAATAATGATTAATCTTGGAACGACGAATTCGGACGAAAACTCGACTGATCGACCGGCTCTGTAGAGTAATTTCGTTCGTAACGACGTTTCCTGTCTGAAACGTTAATCATTGTGGCGGAACAGATTACAGTCGACGCTTTCGTTCACGGCGGAAGGAGGATTCAGGGTCGGAAGAAGATTGAGTGCTTGTGTGGGAATGAGTAGCAGTGTTTGTTGCTCGTGGAGCACGAGTTAGGAATATTACAAAAATGAATGATTTATTTACATAAATACAACTTCGTCTGGTGGTCCTTTATTCTGAAATTTTTCGACGAATTATCATACTCGATGCATAATTAAAATTTTCTCCATCGATTACCTTTTAAATTTCGTGGAAATTATTATAATCGCTCTGTTTTTACGACAAACACTCACTTTCATTCTATTTCAGTCATACACCGAAATTTCACTTATCTCGTTAATTAGAGCATTCTAATTAACGAGAGAGTATTTTCTTGTGGAGGAAGTCAATCGTGACCTTTCGATTTTTTTAAAGGGTTAGAACAGAGAAACTTCGTCGAGCATGGAACTTACTTGAACCTCTTTCTTCGAACTCTCGTTAATTAGGTTTGATGTATCTTTAAGTCTTCTGTAGGAAATGTTTATCGGTGGCACTTTGTATCTCCTCTATTCTGCCAGTGGCTTTACAACGCGATGCTCACTTTTGTTGCTGCTGCTTGCCTGAGGTCCTCTTGACTGCATCTGCATCGAGGCTCTATTTCTCCATTTTAGGTGCGCGAAAAGAGGAGCCAGATCCATTTTTTCTCTCCTGCCTCCTCATTTTCTTGTAATTTTGATAACATTGTGAGCCTGTAGTCAGTTTCAGTTTTCTCTTCTGTTTTTTTTCTTCGAAAGGTCTTCTCTAAGTCTCTCTGTCTACACTTTCGACTGTTTATTCTCATCATTTGGAGAGGTTACTTCGTTGTCAAAAAGGAGATCGAGGAAAAAGAGCAAAGAGTAAACGGCACTGAAAAATGTATAAATTAGTTGCACGATATTTTCGAAGAATTCGAGGGATTAATTCGATGGAAGAAAAATTAGAATTAACTACGTAGTCATTTTTCTCTTTCTTTTTTAATTTCAAAAAGTGCTTGGAATGTAGCAGCTAATGGAAGATCGCGGTTCACCTTCGTAAGACTAATCCATAGGATAATGAAATTTTATTCCGTGGCCCTTGGTTCGCGGAATTCCGTTCTGCAGTTATTGTGTTCGTAAGCTGGGCAATTTTTTGGTCTTCCCTGCGTTTAGATAGTGGAGCAAATTCCGCGTTACATCCGTGGCCGCTTTCGAGAAGAAATATTAGTAGAGAAGGGAATTTGTAAGGGTTAAACGGGGAGAATTGTTTTTTCATTCAGATTCAATCTCCATGGAAAAACGATGTCTTTGAAATTAAGAAAAAAATGCACAGTTTATCGCGTGCACAAAATATATTTTTGATCATTTCTTCTTGAGAGTCCCGGTTGATTCGGTTTTTCACGGTTCGTGACCCTAATTCGATTTTTCTGACCATTTTACAAGTCATTACATGCACAGTGGTCGATGTAAGCATTTTTTTAACGATATACATTTTCTTTCTGTTTCAGGTGAGTGACCAATGTGACCAGTTGCCATAAGTGTTTCACGTAAGCTTCTTCTCTTTTTTTAAATTTTGATGTCACTATGAAACATTACGCTATTTTCTATAATTACAAAAGATTGAAATTGGACATCGAAATATTGTCTCACACTTGGCGGAAACTTTACCTTTAAAGTTTCGCATTTGTATTACAGTAATATTGTCCTTCTTTGACTAGCATTGCCCCACAGATCATAATTTCGATACTCTCGCGTAATATCTAACGAATATTAAGTGAGCAGTAATGTTACATTATATATTAATATAAAATACTAATATTACGTGGACATTAAAATGAACACGGTCAGTTGCAATTATCCTGGATATCTAACACTCCGTGTGTAAGTATATTAAAATTTAGAACAAACTGCGTTACAATAGTCTAATTGCAACATAGACAGCAAGGCTGAGATTGAATCTTTGCTAATTACATATTCGTCACGTCGAAATCTCTAATTCAAATTCTCATAACGTCATCTTCGCTCGATAATCGACAGAGTTTAATTATGCCCGCGATTGTTCTCGTCTGGTTTACCCAACGTGTTGTTCCACGGAAAAACTGTCCGTCCTCCTAATCAATTTCATTTTCGAGGTTTAATTACAGGAAGGTGGAGACACAGGTAATTCGAAGGTATTTTCGTGTTTACCCCGAAGCGGAATATTGTCGTTAGTCAGACTTAATTAACACGACGTCAGGCTATTAGCGAGGATTGATGATGTTCGTTAAAAAAATTACTCGCGCGGGAGACCGATGCTTATTAATTACTATAATTCTTGATTAGCATTTTTCAATGGAAATGTCCGGGTAAATAGTGTTTTTGTCTTTTATAATAGAAATTATGTTTGGGACATTGGAACACTTTTCGAGGATTGCGCGTAATTTTGTAACGTCGTTTTTTATTCAATTATTGAATTATTCCTTGTTTTCAATTTTTTAGTTTCACAAAGACATATTTTTTTTTTTTTACACTCGTTACTTACAATTGCTCAGAGTTGCGTTGATAGTCTTCTATAAGAACGACCTAATTTTTCTGCTTCATCTCTACAGTACCAAAATGGAGCCTCAGAAATTCCAGTGATTCTGTTTTTTCTTATTCGCCTCTTTTCTGTGTACAGCTATGCATTCTTATCTCCTCTACGTTTCAACAGAACGACAATACACTTGCCCACGCATTTTGACTTACGTAGCTTGTTTATCGAAAATTTTTACGAAAAATTAGTGAAATAAGTAGTAACAGTGATATATTGGAATGATTTATCATTTATAAGACTTCGATTTTGATGAAATTTTGGTATGTGGTAGATCTCGAAAAAATATTCGACACGTATTTTTTTTTCATTGGCAATCGTCTACGTTGAAGGGATGAAAATCGCCTTCGAAGTTTAGGGTAGTAAAGATACTTAGTCCAATATCTCGAAAGCTATTAAAGTTAGGGGGATGGTGTAAATTGACGAAATATTTGTATCTGAATGACGAATTTGGTTGCCTAAACAGATTCGACAAAAGTCCATTTGTTTAAATAATATACTAAAAATTATAACTTTTTTGTTAATTTTTCTTATAAAATTGGTATTACAGTTACTTCGAGGTGTGATTGTGGACAGAAAATGTCTTCTAAAGAGAATTATCTTAAAGAGATTTTGTCAATGAAAATTGCTGTTAAGAATGATCTGTAAAAATA
>NW_017100254.1:4060358-4081898 GCF_001263275.1 Habropoda laboriosa | reverse complement strand
TATATTTTACACGAAGAGACTCATTTCCCAATTGGACAGAATTTCAGCAACTTCCCCTCAAGCCTTTGAGCGCAACATTTTAAAGCATTTTTAAAGCGAATGTCCGCACGTCGAGTGAGTCACACCTACTCCTCTCGCGAGTTAAAACGAGCTAAACAAATTTTCCTCTCATTAACCTTCTCATTAATCATCTCGCTTCAGAAACAAAAATCGACTTTGTTTACCATCGAAATAGGTATTCTCGTCCATTTGATCACTTTCCTCGTCGTCAAAGAATAATCTCGATTTACCAATATTTCTTTCAAACGATAATTACTACAAGTTTTACTAATTAACCTACGTATCTAAAAGTTGAAAATAAATCTCTGTTCCTTGTTTATCTTGATTTGAAAATATTCAATTTAACTCGAAACAAATTTATCCACTTCAATTCTATAAAATTATTCCTGTAAATAGAATCTTAAACAAAATACTCATCAAACATAGACGTTTATTAGAGTATTTGTACTAATTATGAAAGTGGTCTAAGTCAAACGTCTAAAAAAAATTGAATTCATCACTTACTCCGTATTGCATCGATCTTTTCATAGAAAAGAGTTGTATTATAAGAGTAAATATTTCAATTTAATTAAATAAAACATTGTATTTCACAATGAAAAAATATTGTTTAACACACCCAAAGGGAAAATTGCAAATACACGAATTAGGCTTTTCACTTTCATTATCACCGGCACAATACGCAGCGTTTCCGCCTGTATTATTTCCAACTTTTTAAATGTCGGACAAGAATACGTGTTGCAAGGTACAGGTCAAGATATTACGGTACCGCGTGACAAGCTAACTGGGGATGTACTGTGTAAATAGTGTAAAGATAGCATTGTTAGTCGTAGAAACTATTCTGTACTGCAGTCGCATGAAGATATAAACCTTTGATCGTTTTCTACGAAGAAACGTCTCATTTATAACACACGATTCCCTTTAAATCGACTGCCTTACCCTCTTTCTGCAGATACTCGGAAATCGAATAGGAATTTACCTTTAAATTATACAGATGAGATGTATCCTTTTTTCTTCTTTCTATACCTACTCATCAATCTAGATAAAGACTTGGCAAGTAGCGTGAAAAATTATTCCCACGACCATTTGTTTTGTCTTACCATTTATAGAGTGATTAGAATATCCTTGCATTCCATAAAATCCTATTACAACAATATCACATTTTTCATTTTTTTAAAGATATCTTCTTAAATATAATTTGCATAAAATTTGAGGCTCAATTATTTTTTGCAATCTTATCAAAATATTTAATTGCGAATTCGAAGTTAATGTGTCACACATTAACAATTTATCGTTTCTCATAAATTCGCAGAAGTTCGTCAAAATTTTAAATTGGAAATTTATCTTTCAAGAGTTTCTATTGTTTTCAACTTTTACCCAGCAATTTTCTGTACACATTTATATTTCATATTCCTCGTATACCTTTTACATCCCGTACACTCAGTGTTTAATAGGAATTTTTTAAATAAGTGTCGAGAATGATCAGCCAAGAATTCTCGTACGAGGTTCTTAAGTGGAAAACTTCGATGCTAGTAAATTTCTTCTTGAAACGAGGGAAAATTATTCTCGTCGCGACTCAAACGCGGTTATATCGAGGGAACGATAAAGTTCACGTCTTGAGGATCCCAGCGTCATTGACATATTAATGACATCACATCTGCTAACCCGTCGCCGAGTATCGGATATGTGTTGCAGACACCTGTGTGCTCGGTTTATGACACCATGTGACAAACTGTTGAGTGTGACGAGACACGATTAATACGCTGTAACAGTGGAAACGAGAGAGTTACACGCTCTGCAGCCGAAGATAAACTTAGAGGAATTTTTCTTTTTCGTTCATATTTTTTGGGCACATTATTCGTCACATAAAATGTTTCGTGTTGTTACTTTAACCCTTTGCAGTCGTATTTAGCTTGGCAGAATTAATTTTCATTAGACGAACACTAATAATACAACACAGGATTACCTTTTTTCAAATTTACATATATTTAACACAATACGTGGTTTCATTTTCAATTTTAACATTTTGTAGTTCTCCATTGTTTGACAAGTGTGCAAAATTGGAATGGTTTTTTGCTTTAGTTTAGAGTATAGACGTGGAAAGAATTTTTTCTCGATATCCTTATAGATCATAAAAAGGAAAAAACAGAATTCAACGAAATTAATGACTTGCGTCTGAAGCTAATGAACACGTTGGTCACCTGTGACGGGAGTGTCTCAAATGTTTAGAATAATTAAAATAGAATGAATACCGTAGAATAAAAATTTTGACCATCATAGCTAACTAGACATTACTTTGAATAAAAAAATAATAGTAATAAAGCATAATATAATTTATGCTTAAATTTCCTAAAAGTGACCTTAAAATCTCTTAAAAAAGAAATCACCCTGAGAAAAAATTCTTTCAACCGTTACATCTGTTCCTTCAAATACTTCAACTTTCTCCTAAGAAGTTTCTTCACAAAATACTAAATTCGGTAGATATTTAGCCGAGACATCCTCTATACTTCACGTTGAATCAACTATCCGGAAATGACACGTGAGTAGTTGAATAGAATCGGACGGTGTTTCGATGCATGGTGAAATTGAAAATGGTCCCCCGTTTTTCTCCGTCTTCATTGGCAAAAACGTTTTAATTTACGCAATCCTAGTTCAATTTACCGGGGGGCGTACGTGAACTGCTGTAATAAGATTCGCGTCGTTATTGGAAAAGATAGATAGCGGTGGTCGGACAACGCTCGTCCGAAAATAACACCGGAGCGTCAATTAATTTCGCGAATACCGCCGCGTGTACTCGCCGTGGCCGTCCCTCGAATTGCCTCTGATGCGTTCGCCGATGGGAAAAGTGCCCGTGGACGGGCCGCGGTGATAAGGATGATAAAAGTGACTGTGTTTCGCGGTATAATGAACAGGTATTAAATAAACAAATGAAAATTTCTGTCGACGGAAGTAAATAATAGCGCTGTTCTTTTGGTACTTCGTTTTGTAATGTGCGCAGTGTTTGTGTAGTGCTGTACTCGAAGAGTAGTTACATAAAATTCGAAGGTATTCAATTTTGCATTTGTGCATTTCAATGAATAGAGCATAGGAAGTTGTTATTTGATATTCTGTTGGATTAGTATGAAATTTAAGAAAATTAGGTAATGTCATTTCAGTCGAATCTTATTTGACCAAATTTTATACAAAAATATGTTTACCGTAGAATTAATTTCACTTCGTCTAAAAAGGGAAAATCAATCGACGAGGAATTAACAGCGTAAAGAGTATGAAGTTTTGTACAATTCTATGCAGTTTGCTTTATTTCAGTATTGTCACTCTAACAATGCAAACTCTGGTAACAAGAATTGCCCTCTTATCAAGACTTTCGTGCACCCAATTAAAGCTCGTCGAAAATTTACTTTTTCCTTAAGTAAATATAATTTTTGATTAAGATTGCATTCAAATTTGAAACCATCGAAGTGTAGCTATTGACTATTCTAAAATTGACAAATTACAGAACACTGTGAAAAATGAAAAAATTCTTCTACCTTCGCAATATTAAATTAGCAAGTTTATTCTCTGGAGTACAAAAATTTAAATATTTAAATAACCGAACCTAACCTACGAAACAGGGGCCATTTTTGAAGTAGGCAGAAGAACGATCGCGAATGTTGCAAACAGTTAAATTACACGAGATCTGTCGAAATCGCGGAGAACGAAGTGACGTTGCAGTGAAATTCAGGAGCCTACGATTGGATGACCCGCGGCTAATCATGCCTCATAAATAAGGAATGTAAATGTCACCGATACGCAACGAAATCGTAGTTCCACAGAGGCGTAAGGGATTAATGTAACGTCGTTTTAATTACCGTTGCAATTCATGGGTACCGGCGCCGCTTTGAAAACCCACGAACGTCCGTCCGCGCGCCATTTATGGCTATGCGGTTTATAAATATTCATATATCGATGGTACATCACTATTGGTTGGGATCTGTAAAACGTCGTATTTTTATTTAATCGAAGTTTAACGTTTGATCAACACCGAGAACACTCCGTTGTTCGCGATTTTCGAGTAATTAAAACATACTGCTGGAAGTATATGTAAACGTACACAGTTAAATTAAAAAATGTGTTTGACGTGAAATTTGTTCGTTTTGGAGGTTTATTTAAATGCGTTCTGAAAGAATTTTTCAGAGCTTTTGAGGGTAAGGTAAATATAGGAAAAAAAGAGAGGTTTCGAATGTATGAACGTTTTAATTTGTCCTAACTGTGTCATTTTGCAAACTGTTCGGTGAAATAACGTTTCATCGTTGCTGTAAATGGTATTGTTACTTTTTAGATTTTTCCGTAAATTTTGCGATATATTTAAAAGTAATGAAACTATGATTGAGAAAAGAAGCTGTTGGATATAGATTATATTAGTTAATTCCAGGTGTGCAATCTATAAATGCAAATTACTCGTAAACGACTTGTTGTATGAAAAATGGTTCAGAGAGGAATTGACATAATCCGGTCTAATTAGTTTTTCTGTAAATGGACGCTAGAGATCACACGAAGGTGACATACGTTTTCTCAGATGGAATCATAATTTTTAATGCATTAGTCGACGCAGCTCTCTATTTCCCATAAAAAGGTATTAAGGTATTTATGTCGAAGAACCACTACTTTGGGAGATATTTTAGTCTCAATTTTGCAAAGTGGTACCAGCACACCTATCTGCATCTACATTTTCTCAATTGACAGTGGGCACTGTTTTCGTATCATTTCGTGTGTTATTTTGCTAAAAAATTCGTGAAACAGAAATTACAGTGAAATTACAAGAAAAATTTCATTAAAAAAAATCGTACAAATTTTGCTCTCCTTTGTAAAAATGATTAATATTCATTAAATATTCAGCTGAAATTAAATTAAACTTCATCCTCAATGATACATTCAGTAACAAAGGAAAAAGAACGTGTGACTTGATTTTGGGTCAAATTGACCCAATTTCCGTGCAAGGGTTAAAAGTTCAAATGTTCAAAGGCGTCACAAATGATACGATTCACTTCGTCTTATCCGGCGTGATTACCAGAGTACCTCCTTAAAACATAATCAAAGCGCCGTTGATAATTGCGACGGTGGTCGACGATCGAAGACTATCGAAGAATCGTTCAGGAAGGTAGATGCCAACGGTTTGTCAGACGTTCCGCGCGTAATTTTCCCTCTTTCTCTCTCGGTTCCACGATATTTCCGCCCCAGACTCGAACACTCCAGACGGGCAAGTGCGTCTGGTAGTGACTCGAGTTTAAGCTCACCTCGTCCCCGTCCAGTTTTGATCGTACTCGACGCGACGCGCTGATTGACGCGCACAGACGTAATAACGCGAACAGCACCCCTGTTCGGTCTCAAACTACCCTTCGATTGTCGGCCCGCGGAGGATTCCCTGTTTCTCCAGCGACTCGCTGAAATCTTGCTCGCGTCTAGCTCTTCCCTCTTGTTGCAGCTCCTTCGTTCGTTCGTCTGTTGCGTCAAAGAAGCAGCGATGCTCGAGGTACATAATCGTTTCTTGTTCTCGTTTCCGGTTACTCTGCAGTGGATGGTTTCTGGTTTGCTTCTTGCTTAAGATTTGCGGTGCTCTAATGTGTGGCAGATTCTGTGTTAACTCTCTAAGTCCGAATGGGACTGCAGAGGCTCATTACCAGAAATCCATGATTTTCACATTTTCATTTTCATGATTTCGGAGTAGTCTCCCAATTTGAAGCATAAAGTAGGCTATTTTAACCTTTAAGAAATTTCTGTGACAAGTTTAAAGCACCCCTGGACTTAGAGGGTTAATAAAAATTCGTTAGAATGTATGGAAGTCTGGACTCCCAAGCGGATATAGAGAGTTAATGTGGTTAGAGATAATCAATACAATTATTGTATTGATATTGTGTTCAATTATTACCAGTGGCAACGAGGATTGTTCTTTTTTATTGTCTAGCATTGCATTGACTGCTAGGTTCTTAACGACTTGGTGTGTTTTAAATTTCCTTCATTTTGTGTATAGTATAAACTTGTGTCTTTTATAAAATTGTGTTCCTTATCTGATCCTGTGATGTAAGAGCAATGGCTGGTTCTATTGCGTTTCTTCCTCTGTGGTTTGACTCTTCTGCATTCACAGAGTAGGTAGTTTATTGTGATTTGCTTGCAGCAGTAATTGCAATATGGTAATTTTTGTGTGTCACACATATCCAATTATTTATCAAAATGAATCAAAATTTCACTCGACATCCTGTTCATTTTATATCTAAAACACTTCCTTGTCACATTTCTACCAGAAAGTCTCGGCGTTAGTTTTTAAAACAAAGAAGAGCCGACGAACAGAGCTCGTTCCATTTACCACTGAAAGTGTACCATTATTTCGTTTTCTTGCCGAATGGAGAAGGGCAGGAGAAACTCAATGCCACCCAGTAACAAGCTACGTTAATTTCGAAAAACCGATCCTTTGTCCAGCACGTTCTTTCTACCGTGACACGCCTTTCGTTTCACTCGAAAAGTAGAGAGAGTCTCTGAATGATTAAAAGATTTTTTCCCCCGTTCAACAGCATTGTCGCGTGAATTTCGATGCATTATTTGCACGGAGAAGTGTATTCCGCGAAATGTATATACCAGAAGTTCTTTGCACACCGCCTCAAGTTTCGTAACGACTTCGTGTGTCTGCTTCGAATTAGTGTATAGCGCACAAACCCGTGAAACCACTTTACAAGAACGGTATATTTGTCGTACACACGTGTGTGAGTGTTTAGGGGAAAAATTGAGATTGGGAATGGAGATTGTTTTGGCGAATTCTAGCTGTGCAAGCTTTTATCGAGAACAGAATTAGAATTTTAATTAGAAATAAGTGCAATTCTTTTGAAATTATTCTCTTTCACTTCCCATACTGCGCTGTTTTTTCTATGATGGCAAATCAAGTAAGTTACAGCGTTACAAATAATGGGAAACTTATTTCTGTATGCCCAAAAATTGATCTTATTTGGCATACTAAGTTGAGAAAAGTGTGAGCGTTCAAGGATTAATATAATTTCATTTTTAAGTAATACAATCTTGGATTCTTCTGCTCAACCCTTTTGTGTATCCCTGGAATTCTTTATTTTCTCTTTTGACAACGCTCAAGTACTGTTTCAGACGGTTTGATTGAAAAAAATGATTTGCAAATACAATGTAATTTGAAGTCGATCATACATTTCACTTCGTTTAGTTCTTTTTAAATTAGAGACTTGTATTTGTCTATGATTTTCTGTTTCTTAAATTAATTGAGTTCTGATCAATGGGAAAATTGAAAGTTTCTTGCAGAAGTTACGAAGACAAATTACCGATTTTGTATTCTCCGCTTGAAATTTCTGTAATAAGTTACTAATTTGAGAGAAGCGGGTCAAGCGCTGGTTAATTCATTTAAATTCATAACAGATATACAATTTAAAAAAATAATAAATATGTTTAGAATGAAAAATACATTGATTCATACACTCTCGCGGTAAATATTTAAATGAATTTTCCACGAAACTGTATCTCGCGTAAAAATGTTTATTCTACATGGTCGGTGTTATTTTCCCGTGAGAAATCATATCTTCCTTAGTTGTGCCAGAAAGTACTGTGCGATAAATTCAATATTTCCTGCGTGGAATGCTTTATGCATAAATTAGCGAAACGCTCAATGGTAGTGGAAGTTTTTTAAAAGCAAACGTGATAACTTTAAATGTGAAAATCTTCAAAATGTAACATTCTGCCAGTAAGTTGACAACAAGAAATACTTTTTTAACCATTTTAATCAATAGTGTATCACGATTGTAATAATTTAAAATTAAGTTCTATAAAATACACAGTATTTTCAATAATAGAGGGAAGAAATCTCAAGCACTAAAAATTTATGTATTTAACCCTTCGACAGTTTATTTCGTGTGAAACTCTTGGGAAGAAAGTTCGAGAGGAACGAGATACTATTGTCGTAACTATGGCATAAAGTTACGAAATAACCAAGTAGAATCCAAATTTTTCGACCGTAATTCACAATTTTATTAGACAGTGGCTGTAAGCGACCGTAAGAGCAATTAGACATACCTGGGATTCCCATCGTTACACGAGCGCTAGCCAAATTTGATATCTGGCATCTGCAATGAGACTGCCTTGCTGAGAATTAACGGTGCAACAATTTACCGGGCTTTCCCTTCAGAATTCATCATTGTCGCGATTCCTCTAAGGGCAATCTTAGCCGAGGCGGGACATCTGTCCTGGAATTGTCATAATTGGCAATCCAGTGCAATTAGCTCGTTGCCTTCTCAGATGGAAAGTTTCGAGGACAATTTTCGCTATGCCAACTGGGCTAGACGTTGATCCGATGTTTCAACAGGTTTGAATTGTTTCGGTTTCAACGTTATTCGTGTATAAGGTGTTCCATTTAACTGGGAATATCTTAAGATGATCTTGCAAAAGTCGTGTGTAATCAGAGAGACGTTAGGCGGTGTGAAGAATTTTTCTGTAGGCATGTCGTAGTGCAGGAGATATCAAGGTTAATTTTTTTTAATAATTTCGGAGCACTTTTGTTTCCATCGTTTCTATAATTAGGTATAAGAATTTTTGCATTACATGAGTTTGGTTTTTGAATCTCTGCAGCAGTGATAAACACCATCAATTTGGGCACAATCAAAATTTGATTTAAAAAGAATGAAAACAGATCAATTATCGAAATAATTTCCATTGTTATTGATGACCTTCTGCCATTTTTCTGGAAGCTTGCGAATACCGTCGTGATAGAAACTTAGTGGCTTTGAATCAGTTATGTGAATTCTATCGGAATTGTAAAAAAGATAAGAATTGATTTCTACACCTAATCCAATGCGTCAGATTTCCAGAATTTCCGCGTACCACTAAATAGGGAAAACAGCAAACACGGATAATCCAAAGTTTCCCTGTTACCACTACCGCTAAAACTTCCTCCCTAATCGAGATAGTGGCTCGAAACTTGGTGTCAAATGTTTTCTTTCCGTAAGCTATCGAATAGTCTACCGCAGGAGCAATTTGGTTTAAGGACATTTTTGAGCCGCTTGTCTGGCAATATCCTTTGTCGATCTGTCGTTCTACTGTAACTACCAAGATCTGCAAATTGTTATTGTAATACACTATCAAAAATACACAATAGAGATAAAATTGACCAAGAATTCCAACATGATTTCTTCTTCTTCTTCTTCTTCCTTTTTGTAAGAACGAATCGGTCTCGTCAGAACGAGCCGACTGAAGAGCCTGATGCTAGAAATGGTACACTTGTTGATGTTTCACGTAGGCAATTTTCCTCTGACGGAAAAACGGCTTATGAGGAACGTTCTCGTGTGTACATTAGTCAAGATCCACGGAACGTTCGTCTGAAAAATGCGATGCGATTCTTTCGTGAGCTTCCTAGATGGAAGCGTACGGCCGACCAGAGAAATGCGGGATTAGAACTGGTTCTCTGGAAGAAATTCGCTTGGATGAGACGTACTCGGGAACACCGGCAGACATGATTCTTAACAAATGAGAGAATCTTTGGAATTAAACGGTGGTTTATGAGTTCAGGCTTCGACTTGTCGGATTTCTGGAGGAGTATGAAACTTGTGGAAAGTGTCATAAAAGTATGAAAGCTCTCTGTGAGAAATGTAATAAATTATGCAAAAATCAATTTTACCGATATTGTCTTTTCTGATCTTCAATTTTTATTAATCACGAAACATACAAATTTTGGCCATCTATTTCTGAAGCACCCTGTGTGTGCATATGTGCCTTAGATTTGTTCTGTTTTGCAAAGAACGAAAGCTACTCTCTATTAAACAAATGAATCGAAAAGCAGAAAATTCGAAGAATTAATAAAATTAGGCAGAGCACCTTGTATCTTAATATTTGCAAGTCTTAAGGATTAACAATAGGGCGCACGTTTCGTACTTAGAAATACAAATTCTCAGTCACGATTATTTCACAACGAAATTATAGGTATTCGGACCGTCCAATTAAAAAAAATTTATTCAGATTTAAAGGAGGCACGAATACTTGTGTGACCTACTGTACGTAGATCGTTAATCAAGTAATTATCAGTTAATACGATAAACACCGCAGGAAATTATTCGAGGCAGCCACGATTTCGTGTAACGCCGTTAACTTGCGCGGGCAGCACGCATTCGACAGTCTTATTTGTATTGTACTTTTACCTGACTAAAAATAAATGTCGCGCTATTTATCACGAGAACGTGACGGTGTCAAAGAAGTGGAACTGACCTACAAGGTTTCGCCGGTTATTACGTTTTCCATCGCATCTGGGAACGTGAAATTCGTTGAAATGCTTTATGTCTTTCGGCGATCTTTCAAGTATATCTAACTTCGCTTCTGCGCGGCGATTTTTGCACGTGACGTTAAAAAATTGTCGCTTGTTTTGATTTATACAGGTGTCGCGGGTATTACAGGTGTTGTAATTTAGCGAAGCTTAAACAGGCTTTCTGTCGTTATTGTATTCTATTGTACAGTGAATTTGAAGTATAATTACGTGTAATTAGTTCTGACAAAAATGTACACTTATTTCGGGAATTATTAATTCTAATGATAAGCGCATCTGGGAACGTGAAATTCGTTGAAATGCTTTATGTCTTTCGGCGATCTTTCAAGTATATCGAACTTCGCTTCTGCGCGGCGATTTTTGCACATGACGTTAAAAAATTGTCGCTTGTTTTGATTTATACAGGTGTCGCGGGTATTACAGGTGTTGTAATTTAGCGAAGCTTAAACAGGCTTTCTGTCGTTATTGTATTCTATTGTACAGTGAATTTGAAGTATAATTACGTGTAATTAGTTCTGACAAAAATGTACACTTATTTCGGGAATTATTAATTCTAATGATAAGAAGTGATCATTATACTGAACAGCAAACATGTATTTTTCAAAGTACCACGTAAAATCACCAATAATTGATAAACGTTAATTTTCTAATCTTTCGTAGTTGAAAAGGAAAATTGTTAGGAAATTATGATAGCAACGTTAAAATAAGTTGAGTGAGAAATGAAATAACGTAAAATAATAAAATTCGATGTGCGTTGAAGTAAATTTTTATGAATTCGCTTTCATTAATTAAACAAGAAGCAAACATGTTTTATCCTGCATCGAAATCGATCACATATTTTTTTTTTTTAATACTTGCGCGTTATTTTTTAACTGAAAGCGAAATTTCGCAATTTTGATACAACTGTTTTTCAATAGGAAGATATTAAAATAAATACAAAGGAATGTCTTTTATGTAAACTCATTTATGATTGAATTATTTCGCGATTTTTATGGAATAGTGTATTATTTAAAATTTTTACAGACTCTATAACAAGTATATCTGTTTCGCTTATTTCACAGCGAAATGCAGAGTAAAGCAGCAAGTGCATGTTGAAACATTAAATTACATTTCGACGTAAGTATCTCTTACGTAGAAGCATCCCTCCATTAATCATCATCCCGCATTCCGTTATAATATCTAAATATTCAATCGGGAGTAATTATTTAATGACATGTACATTTGAGATTTTTGTCCGTGGGGAATTTTGTAACGAGGCTGAATTTGTAACCGAGCCCATTTACTAATTACAATATTTACGTTACTTTGAAATATTACTACCATTGAAATTGGACGTTTCGAATAATTATAGTTCAGTTTGATCGATTGTGTGTTTTCATTGTGAGTGGTAAATTAATTGACAAATAATTTAGCAGATAATTGCGAGAAAAATGGAAGTTTTTTGCAAGCTACAAGAAATAGTAAATTTTTAAAAATCATTATTTCAGTGTTATTCAAATTAATCGAAGAATTTGAATAATTTTCTGGAATGCAATCAGTTTAATTACAAAAGCAATTAAAAATGTGTATCGTAAAATCTCGAGTATAACACGCATGCTTGATTTAGCCCGGAAGTTTCTGGTAAAATGGAAATTCGTATGTAACACACGCGCATAAGTGTTCTAGATTTTATTTTAAATTGCATAAAAAACATTTGTTAAACTTTTAATAAAAAAGAAACGAAGAAAAATATGTGACACCTAAATATCACTGAAAAATTCGTAAAAATTTAGTAAGAAGCTCATCTGGTGCTGTCGAATTCAGTGCTATAGTTATTGTCGTGATAACTGTCACCATCCTCATTTTCATCTGACGACACATGTTCGTCCTCTCACAAAAAACGTGGTCCTTGCTACCGTCAAAATTTTTGAAAATACGAAATTTTGGGAGGACTTGTTGAATTCTAGACGCATCTAATTCATTCCAAGCCGCAAATATCCACTCGGCAATATCGGTGAGAGTCGGTTGACGTATGCGGCCACCAACAGTATATGCATGATTACCGTCGCTTAACCATGCATTCCATTTACGACCGGATAGCATCCTTCATCGGTTTATTAGCAGCAACGTCTAAAGGCTGCAGTAGATTCGGTAGTTATCGTAGTAGTTTCAGTAGATTCGGTACTTACCGTAGATTCACTAGGTTGCAGTAGCGAGTCTGCCTGGAATGGTAACTGTGAGTAGATTAGATTTGACCTTCTTCAGTTCTCTGTGGATAGAAGGAATTTTGTGACAGTGAAAGGAGTCGAACACCAACATGGAACATCGATGGAAGACTTTAACATTTTAATTTAGAAATAATTAGAAAAAATCCTAAAATACTAGAAAATAATTTATTTTAACTGTTTTATTATGGTTAAGCAACCCTTTGAGATTCTATGTCGAGTCAGACTCGTACAATCTTCAGATATCGTACAATGGTAAGTTATACGCATTTTTACCTTCACTTATCATACAATGATAAGTTGTACGCATTTTTGCCTTCAGTTATCATACAATGATAAATTATAAATTATGAACGATAATAAACCATTTTGTGTGCATTAATATCATACTGAAACTTAATATTTTATAAGCAACATTACGCTGAAATATTGAAACAAAGGCAAAAACTACACGGTACTGCCCGACAGTGGCCAAATGAGTGACCGCAAAGGGTCCGAAAAGGTGTGTGCTATACTTGAAATTTTACGATACTCCTTTGTAGATTGTGCAAGATTGAATTTTGCAAGTGTAGAAAACACGATATCACATTATAGCTGTTATACATCAATTTTCTACATTATCTCGTTTCTTATATTCACGATGATACTGTAAAAGTATGACACTTTCGGTATAGCATTTTGCATTATCGTTTCATTACCACAATTTTCTCACACGCGATAGCTTCGCACGCTAACAAGAAAGAAAAAGCAGTTCATAAAAATTCTGCGCGAGTAAAAATTTGTTGCAGATGCTTGTAAATATTAGAAAACGTGCGATAAAAGTTGCGAGAGTCGAAAAGATGATGGCGCAATTAGTGACCGGTAACTCGGATGAAAATAACGTTAACGCGGAAAAGGAAATTAAATTTCTAGCTACATCCCCCGGCGCCTCGGGGTTACTATTGCATCCACCGCCTTGTATTTTCCGTCCTCCTTCAAAACTTCTTCGAGCTTATCAAATTTAACAAGCATCACGTTTGAAAACTTCAAAAGTCGCCCACTTGGATAACGATTGCTAATTACCACTTGAAGATAATATAAATTACGCGGCAAAGGAAATTAAATTTTTCTTTGAAATTCACCTTTGCCAACTTGCGCAAACATTTTCTGTTTCACCAAGAAAATTTAGAAATGACGAAAGATGTGATTAGACAGTATTATTAAATTATTAATTATCGTTTCCATAAATTTGATTTATACTGTTTGGTAGATTAACCTCGATAGCTATAATTTTTTAAATAACTGTACTTTAGTGAACCAATAGAATAGAATAAATTGGAGCATAAAGTTAATTTTCAAGTTTAAGTTTAAATTACTAAACTTTAAATTTAGAAATAATTAGAAGAAATCCCGAAATATTAGAAAATAATTTAGAAAAAGTCCCAAAATATTAGAAAATAATTTAGAAATAAAGTTAAACTTTAATACCGCTTCAATTATATTTTATAATGCAAATATACCATATATGTCATTGTTCAGCTTTGCTTTGAAACTACTTTGCTTAATCAGTTAAGCAACCAGCATCGAACAGCATTTCACATTAATCTTCACACACATATTAATCCTCCTTTCTCAAAATCGACTGTAAATTCATAAAACCGGAGGTAAAGAAGCTTCGAAATAACCGCCGGATTTTTTCCAAGAAACCGGAAGCCGACGTTGTAGAGGAAATTGAATTCTCGCCGGGAGAGATTGTCGTTGCGTTCAGAAATTGCTTGTATCTCTAAAATTTGCATCTCCCAACTCCCCTCGAGGCTTAACGCGCTCGAAAAAATATTCACCGCGTGAAAATACGGTTATCGAGGAATAAAAATCGCGCGAGAATTAACTCTCAACGAAAGGAACGAGGTTGAATTCGCGAAATATTCCCCGGCTAGTCGTAAGCTACTGTATTACATCTGCGAATTGTTTCAACCCTTTAGAAACCCTCGCCTCTTCGACGTTCGAGAGAATTGCAAAAATTAAGAGACTTTGAATGACATTTTATGGAGGATTGTTCGACAGATATTGCGCCCGAAAGTAAACGTAGGAAGGATAATAGAATTCCGTGAACACCTTGTAACGCGATTTTATTGCAGTTGCAGCTACTCTCTCTCTCTCTCTCTCCGCGTTTCGAAGCAAGTATTCAACGTGTTGCTTTGTCGCTCACGAAGGTTACGAAAATTAAGCAATTTAAAAAGCACGAGAGCGAAGTTAACGCGAGGAAATTAAATTCCAGCTGGTAGTATCCCCCAGTTGCAGGAAGTTCTTATTAAAAATTATTCTTATTAATAATTCATACTCGATATCGTTGAAATTCGACGAATATATTATCGCGATAATTTTTATATCCGTTGGAAGTGTATCAGATTTTTGAGGACGAAGCAAATTCTCTCTTAAATACGTTATATCAGTACTGGAATTTTGTGAGACTGTATTTAGGTTCTTATAAGAGATGACGAATCCTCTCTACTCGGTTCTTCATAAATGGAACGTATTGCTTCTGGAACTTCGTAGCAAGTGCAGGTTTATGAGTAAATTGCTTGGACGTATTGGATGTGGAAATTAATTCTTTTCGACTGGATTCACGTAATTGATTTAACGCCACCGAGTTCCAGACTGCCAGAAAAATGGGGGAAGCTCAGCAACAATAATGGAAATTATTTCGATCATAGATCTGTTTTCATTCTTTCTAAATAAAACTTCAAAATTTTTAATAAAATATTCTCTAAAATTTTGGACTTTAGTTTCTTGCCACGAACACCTCAATACACTTCTGATTACGAGCTGAAGAGTTAGTACAATACAAATTCTATAATTTCGTCAATTTCACGAATTTTGCAATCAGCCATGAATTAATATTTCAAGGAAACTTTGATTCACGGCTGATTGCAAAATTCCGGGATTTGGCGAAATTATAGAAATTATATATGAAAAGATACGAAAGATCGATGTTTTGGAAATTTCAAAGAGATGCAACCCCCTGAGGACACTTTTGTCTCTCTTATCTGGCTCTTTGTCGAACTCTTGAAATAAATAAGAACTTTACCGTGAGTTCGTGAAACGAGGCTCGAAGTGTATGAAAATATAATTTCAATATCTTCTGCGTCGTTTAAAAATGAATATGCAACTTGTATCCAAGTACATGGCCGTCAATATACATACGTACACGAGACAAGGGAATTTGTTTGGAATTTTCTATGCCAGACGAGACAGAAAGATTGTTTTCCTTGCAATTTTCTTGTCCTGGTCTCCCATTCGTCGCTTATATCCACTATTTTCGCGCGTGTCGACGGTTAATTAACGCCACGTCAAAGATAAGTTGAAGTCCTTTTCGTTCTTCGCCTCTTCGAGTCTCTCATCTGGTCAGTCTTCGCTAAAATCCCAGGAATCCCGTTATTTATGGCTGTTTTCTTCGATTTGTTTCGGACGCTGTTTGCGGAACACTCGGGTTGCTGGTTTACCACTTTGTTTCTCCTGATTTTTTCTCACACCCTGGTCTGTCTCCTCCGGCTCATCGACTGATGGCCGTGTTCTGCTCGTTACAACGTAATAAATAATTGTTTTCTCTCATTTTCCTGCCTCTTCTTGCTCCACTTTCTTTCTTTGCGTTCCACAGATTGCAGTTGACATTATGTCTGCCTATTTACGTGTGATTCTGAAATTTTTACTTTTTTATTTATTTTAAATTTTGTATTTCAGAATATCTTATTTAGTGTAAATTTGCCATTTAAAAATTCTTCATTTTATTTATTTTCCAATAATTTATAAAATAACTGTTGCGACCTGATGAGGACGCAACGAAGTCTCGGTTCGGCGGATTATAGTAATAAGCCACTTAGTCACATTTGGCCGCCAGACCGAGGTGCCGACGTTCGGAAGACCGCAATATACCCCCCGTGAACTCACCAGCGCGACACTCGGACAATAGGTCCCAAAAACACTCGGGACCATAAAACATTCGTTATCGGTCTCTGCACGAGACACATCGTCAAAAAAAAAGAATAACCGAATTTCAACTAAACATCTATCAAACATCAACATCAACGAATATCTAACCCAACAACCAAATTTCAATACCCTCGAACCAGCGAGAACTAGCATCAACCTGCGCCAGAACTCCTGGTCATAAGACTTGATCAATGTCCACGACGCAACAATAACTATGCGTATTTCGAAAGTTAATTTTCCCTAAAACTATATATACATCTACACACCTGAAAACCGGGAATCACAGTAAAACGAGTGCACGAGACACATCGTCAAAAAAAAGAATAACCGAATTTCAACAACGAAATTTCAATACCCTCGAACCAGCGAGAACTAGCATCAACCTGCGCCAGAACTCCTGATCATAAGACTTGATCAATATCCACGACGCAACAATAACTATGCGTATTTCGAAAGTTAATTTTCCCTAAAACCTAACGTTAACCAAAACTCACGCACCATAGTAAATAACGATAGAGAGAAGAGAGCTTTTTGTATCGAATAAAATTTCTTAACAGCAACGAATGTCAAACTTGAAACCTTCCACTTTTCAAGTTCTCGACCCAGTCTTCCAAATGTCGTTATTTCAATTTCTTAAACAATTTTATTTCACTTACTCCCACGAACTTCCCTTTCCATGCATTTCATTCAACTTCTGCAAAGATCATTCGCGTGTTAACAGCCGCGTGATTTATCGCTAATTTAACTTTTTCCATTGTTCACAACTCACTGTTCCGCTATTCGAAGCAACGAGAGTTTGGTTTTTTCTTACAAGTTGGCTTATGGATGAAATTTTCACGAAGGAGCATCGAAACTAGACAACTTAGCGTTTCTGACGTTTCATCGCGACCGACAGCGAAAATACGTGCTCCAGTCGTCTTTAATATCGTCCTGAATCGAACGTTCCACAATTTTCTTTGACCATTGTTGGGTACTTCGTCTTCTTTCATCTGGCCGGGTGTATTCGCGCAAGACAGTCGAGTATTGAAATTCTGAAATTAGTTTCTGGGAAATTCTTGGCGTAAACAATGCTCGATCGATAAGTAATATCGTAGGTTTAAAGTTGATCATCAGTTGTGAAAGGTTGAGCGATGCAATTATGTGGGAAGTCCGAGTAGCATTTACATTCGTTGTGTTTCTTTGTAACACAGTCGTTCTTGTCTCGTCGATAAGCTTATCGAACTTCGTTAAAGCGTGAAAGAACAATAGGAAACATTTAACGAGCAAACAGTTTATGACAGAGAATAACGAAAGTGAAATTTTAAGCTTGCCAAATCTTCTTGTTAACTTTTTAAAATTTTTTTTTTTGTCACTCACTATTCTTTCCTCCTTTATTCTTTGCTATTTTAAACACGTTGCCAATAGGAATATTATAGTAATTTTCGTAAAACATTTTTTGTACATCGATCATCGCTAGATTTTATACGTCGTTCAAAATTAGAGTAACCTCGCTGTCGGACCGATTCTCGTCCGTTCTGCGCATAGGCAGAGAGCGTAGCAGAGGGTAAGACGGAGAGAAATGTAGGTGGTTAAGTGGGGGTTTGGACGTTCTAGTGGTTCTAGCCCTGCCTTAGGCACGTCCCATTCGCGAAGCGAGGTTACTCTCATTTTGAACAGGGTATAGTAAACTTTTTTTAACGTATACTTTCTTAATTAGCAGAAATTTACAATTTAGGAAAGAAACAAAACACACTGAGATGCGTAGTTCCGGCAGTTTTTAAGATTTGAAACATTTTAATGTAAAAGAAGTGCATTCTCATTCATTCCTAATACTGCCTATCAATTTTTAATTAATTCTTGCGTTTTCAAATAGTTAATATTACAATTTTTATCCTGCACTAATTATTTCTAACTTATTAATGAAACCAAACAAGTACGATAAAGTGCACATATTCAAACATAAGTTCATATTATCTTCCACTCGAGTTCTATCCTTAATCCTTGGAATCAGATCATCCAACCTATTTTAAAAAAATCTGTGCATTCGAGTATCGTTTAAAATCGCCAGGGGCAGCTTGGTGTGTTTCTTTTTCACGAGATTGTCTGTCCGAATCGCTCGACATCTCGCTCCGCAATTTTGCTGATGAAGACGAGATTGGTTAGCGTGAAATATCGAGAAACTGCGGATATTTTCGAGGCAGAATCGTTGATGAATCGACACTGCCCGCTCCTCGTTTTCATATCAAACCCAGATGAGACATTTCTCCGGGGATACATGTCTTCTTTTGTCACAAAAAAAAAAAAAGCAGAAGAAAAGTGCACCCGCGCGCGCAAGCCTGACAAAAGCGACGAGGAACCAGGCGTGCGAGTGACTGCCGTTTTCAAAAGAATCGCAGACTGCCTCTTTATTTCCTTCTTTCTCTTGTTTACGTCTCCGCTAGCGCTGAGAATGAGCAAGCCTTTGAAGTTGTTCCCTGCTCTTGTCGCTCGTTTCGCCGTGTTTATGCGATCGGAGGCAGTTGCAGGAGAAAAGGACAGTGTATAATTAAAAGCTGCTACCGATATCGACGAATCTTCCTACTTTCTCGAGTTTCGAATCTGATAAGACGCTTTAACCCTTTGGACACCTAAGTTTTTTTCAGTAACTCTCTGTTGTTTTAAGTGTTTTATTTGAAGCGTGGATTTGAAAGATAGTTGCGTGATAGGAACCAATTGGAACAATTTTTTTACTAATTATTATTGACGGAACTTCTCTGAGACTTGATAATTATGGAATTTCTAAGTATTCTTCACTGGAAAATAAGAAAATTTTGATAGATAAAGGGAAACTAAATACACACAGAATACATATTGTTGATTTTATAACTTAAGATTGTAAATTAAAAAGGGGTCGAATATTGCGAAATAGAATGCATATTTAAACAGGTAATTTAAAAATGTCATTTGAAATCGGATAAGATGTTTAAGGAAGAAAGCACGTATTCAAAGTGGAGATTGTTGCATTCAAATGAGATAACGAAACGTTCCTGAATGCAGTTCATAGTGCTTCAACGAGAACTGCGTGTGTGTGTGTTCAGTTATAATATTCAGCATTCGAAAGATCAACATAGAATAAAATGAACAATACATAAACGTACAGAAATAATTACCTTGTCAAACGAGAAAGTATAGGTGCTTATGTCGTGAATTCATTTTATTCATTTCCATTTGTCAGTTATAACGACTCTCGCGATATTATCTGATTATACATTTTCCGTTGAAACGAAAAAGAAACCGCTAAAAGACAAGTAATTGGCAATCTCGTCTCATTCATAACCCTTTAACCTACGATTTCTTTTCTGTCTATGCATCTAAGCGTCGGCCATTTACTGTTTTGGTACTATATTAAGTAAGAAAAGCTGATGTATCGTAGATTAATTAAATTTGGCAATCTACAGTTTCACGAATTTTCAGTTTTCAAAATTTTTCTTACTAATATAACTCGATTTTTCTCACATTTTAACCAGAATCTCTGACACGAGTCTGACTCGTTACAGGTTAAACGGTGAAAAGAAACGAAATTACTGACAAAAATAGTGTAAATTAACCGATAATCGATGGTCAACAATAACTAAGCAGTTGATGTGACCCAAATTAAAAAATAAAAAAGAAGAAATGTACCTTTTCGACGATAAAAAAAACGAACGTCTCCGCGTGTAAGAGATACTTTGTTGCTGATTAGAAATCCATTTTCACTTCGACCCTATCGTCGAGGCGATATAACGAATTTCGGAAGTTAATCGAAGCGAAGGATATCATCTGGCGATCATCCGACTAGCTGAATACGTAACGTACGGAGAATTTTGTTCATCGAATCCGACCTACTTTTCACCTTTGTCTAATGCCAATTGATTTTCAGATATCGAACGTTCGAGAACGCGAAGTGCCGTGTGTCGTTGGTTGATTTTTCTCCAATTAATAATCGTCCACGTTATTTCACGGTCACGTTTCCGCCAGTTGTAATCGATTAGCAGGGCGTAGCCTGAGGTATCCGAGCTTTTTGCGTAACGTAGAAAGGTTCCGTTTAGGCGTATCCCCCTAATTTCGAGGAATTAGGTAACTCGGGCGAAGGAAACAAGGGTTAGGCCCCTGATAAGTAAGAATTAAGCCTTCATTCGGTCGATTTACCCTTGTTGATGCATATGTACCCTCCTCGTAATTGAATGGCAGAAAGTAATAGCGTGGATGTTGTCAAATTTTATTTCTTTGTTTAGCGAGCACCTCTTGGAAGTGAAAGATCTGAGCGATTATTTTTGGAGAATGTGTAAGACTGTTTAAATAGGCGCACAGCGGTCCAGAATGTGTAATTTGTTTATAGGAATGGAATTAAACGAAATCAATTCAGAAGAAAGCGAATAAAACCGAAAAAGTAAACATTGAAAATAAAATCAGGAAAATCCTTATTCCGTGCTTCTTACTATTATTTGTACAGTACTGCTTCGTTTATTATTTGTGAGAAAACGGCGGAAAACGCGGTATCAGTCTTCTTCGATACCCGAGAATTATTTTTACAAACAAGCGCATTCTCAATCACCATCTCTCTATAATGATTAATACAACAACTGTTTTAGTGATGTTTCAGACACACTATTATGTCATTTACTCCTGTTTAATCTGCTAATCCGACTGTCATAATATCCCTAGTCGATTTGCAGTGTGCTGCAAACTTGGACGAGGATGGTGAAATATAGAAAATCGGTTATTGGTCATAGGATGTTTCTTACGGACATTTCTTGTACATCAAATTGACACGTGAACGAAACCGCACATTCTCTTTAAAAGACAACTTATTTCATTTAAAATGAACATATACGCTATTAGCTAATAAATGAAACTATGTGATAGTATGTATATAGTATCGGGGCCTCTATACTCAAAAGGGAAATGTGCGAGGAAAAATAGAGAGGGGGTTGTTGGTGTAGTGAACAAAGTTTCTGCTTACCAATCCTGAGGTCGCCGGTTCGATTCCCGTTGGGTCCCTAAAAATTTTTCTTCGAT
>NW_017100254.1:4049374-4060344 GCF_001263275.1 Habropoda laboriosa | reverse complement strand
CAAATTCATAATAAACATAACTGATAGCAAAGAAATGTAAACAGTTCTGCAATATTTTCCTTGTGAAATTCAAATGCGTCAAAATCACGCGTCCCGTAAATCTAGTGTTGTTAAATAATAAGTAGAGGATGAAAGTGATAACGGAAGCATGAGGTATTGCGTCTGGTTTTCAGAAAAGGGAAGAGGCTAGTTTGATAATAGGAAGTCGGGTACAATGGATACTAAAATTGTGTCCAAATTAACGTCGATTTCTACGAAACGAATCATTTCCAGTGAAAAGAACGGACCGTAATAGACCGTGTCCGGTCTGTAAAGCGTGACAGAGTATGGTAATTGCGTGCACCAGTCCAGGTGTTATGAAGAATTTATTTACCCGATGCGTGGTTTTGATACCGGGGAAACATGATCAGGTGCACGCAAATCCACACACACACGTGTGTGCCTGGGTTACATACTCGTACAGACACGACAAATTGAATAGCGTCACGATCAACGACTGTGACATCTATTCTCTGGACAACTGTTCTCTTCCTTCAGTGGAGATTTCATGCGAGAGGAATTGTGACATGCTTGTGTCACTTCACATGTAAAACGGTCTCTTTCTATATATTTCTCGATAGTTTTTGAAAAAAACTGTAGGCATTTAGAATTGTTTCGTTTTTTTAACATCTTTAATATCTATCATTCTCGAAACATAAAAATTCAGCAGTAACCTTGAAACTCTTGAGCCATTTATCCTGAAAAAATTGTTTTTTGACAAAATTTTGTGTAATATTTGAATATGTTGTATTCTGTAGGAAAGATAGTCATGCATTTTGCAATTCTTACGATTCTTTCTTTATCTTCTGGATGTATAACTTAAAATTTAACCGAGGGACTCTCTTTAAAGATTCTGTGTTTTTGAAATTTCGAAATTTTTCGGATATTGAAATCACCATAATAAGTAGATGTTAATAATAGAAGGGAAAGAATGTATAAATTCTGGAATTTACCTGGAAATGAATCCATTCTGTCGGTGACGTTAAAGGTGAAACCATTGAAATATACGTCTCTTGAAACCTTTAAAAGTGAATGTCTGTGAAGAATATTTAACTCTGTAAAATATGCTACACTAACTTCGTATAACATTGTTTCAATATTCTTAAATATTGCAAATAGTCTGAATTATTGTAAGAATAATTGAATGTCAATTTACCTAAGATTCTTGAATCCTACGAACAAACCTAACAAAATAATCGTTCAAAAAATACCCTTTTCATAAAATTCTTTTTGTGCATCAATTAGAAGCGAGATTATTCTTAATTTTTATACATTTAGAATCAAACTTAACAATACAAATATTCGTATACTTCGGAAACTTAAAATTATTCGTAATTTATTATAGTTAAAACTATTTATTTATTAACATTTATATTCTTCTATTTCCTTGATTTTGAGCAGCTAGATGTACAATCTAATTCAAACGAAACGATCGACGTTACTATCTTAACTTCGACTGACAATTTTGTCGTTTATCGATACAAAAATTACTATGATCGAGACTTTTTTTTTGGCGTGTGTAAGTGAAAACGATTGGTCGTTCCTCTTTTACGTAAACGTTTCCGTATCGACCTGCTGGTAGTGTGCTATTATCCCCTCTTCCCTTTTGTTTCACTTCTTACTATCCCTTTTTCTCCATTGAAATAAAACCGCCTTTTACCCTTTATTCAAATACTTTCTCCCTGTGATTTTCTGTAATTTTTCTTTCCCACACTTTTCCTTTTTCTTCGTCAACTCTTCTCTCTTTCCATTTTTCCCTTTCAATCATTTTTCTTCCTCGTCTTCCTTTTTTTTTCCACCTCATTTCTTCTTTCTTCGATCATTTCCTTCATTACCATTTTCCTTCGTTTCTTCTCCTCTAATCTGTGGTCCTTTCTTTTTCCAACCTTCTTCTGATAATTCTCCCCATTTGACCTTAATGTCACTTTAATTACGTTATTTTTTAATTTCTTCCGTTTGTCCTTTCAATTTTTATTCTACTATTTATCCGTTACTTTGTTACGCTTTTTATTCTTTATTTGTTTAAATAAACGTAAGCGAAAAGTTGAACCGTGCGTCAGATTGAAAAATCAATTTTAACGCAAAGATTCGTTGCGTTCGTTTTATTTGTTTACACCACGGGCGCGTTAATTATTCCGCTCGCGTGTTATCCTCGCGGGTGATTAATTTTTACCCTTAAATTCCCTCTATACACGTACGATTTGCAATTAAATGTTTATACATCTCGCTGTCTCGACTGATATTATCGCTGCTAGATTGTTTACCGTGTTCCTTTTATAATTTCCATTTCTATGGGTAATTCATTTTCATTACTCCGAGAAATTTATTTTGTTCACGGTACAGTTAAGCCTTCAATTTGTTCACCTGATGTTTAATTCTACCTTCACAAAAGCACAATACCTATCCTATACGAGTAAAAGGATTGATAAATAACCGAAGGTGCACGTATTGGAAATTAAATTTATTACACGAAATAATTCAATTAAATTCATCGATCCACTTTTTTTAGTTCAGTAGATACCTCAGAAAATTTCTATACAATAAAATACAATAATTCTTTCTCACCATAGTATGAATTTTAATTTTGAACTTTAAGAAAATTCGAATTAACGAAACAATTAAAAAAAATTGTATCAATGCTTTCTGTAATTTCTTTGAGCATGTACAAAGTTGCTATTAATATTAAAAAGAATTAATTGTATCATAAAGAAACAGAGTGTAACATTTCCAGAAACTTTTGGTCCGTTTTAATTCATTAAATTCGCGGACTATCGCAAGAAATTCGGTTCGAGTTAATCACCGACCGAAAAACCGCGCCAACTTTTTCCTCTATCTAATAAAAGCACCGAAACACGGTGAAACTTCAGCCGTAGACCGGCATATCGTTAACAGGTTCAGGTTCGTCGTTTACACAGTGATAAGTATCGCTAAAACGCAACGACACCACGCGATAGAAGAGAATAGCTATCCTATTCGCGATTGCAATCGAGTTGAGGATTAGTGAAAAGGATTTCTGGATTCGACTGGGCTTGCAATCTTCGCAGGAATCTCTCAAAGGTCCTCGCTGCTCTCTTGCCACGCGCTCCAAATTAAAGTTATCTAACCGCTATTTCTCCTATTCGAATTTTCATTTTATTCCTCTCTTTCTCTCTCTTTGGTACCATCCACTTGATATTTGTTTCAAACTCACATACGCACGTTGATGGACTCTATTGACCCTTTCGCTGTGGCAAATTTTCCTTTGAAATTTGTAAAATTGTTTTTGAAATTTTTTTAATGGAAATGCTCGAAGGATTAAATTAAAGTAAAAATACGCGGTAACGGTAGAGTAGATTCTCGAAGTGTCTTTAGGCGCCAGAAGCAACGAAAGGGTTGATGCAGCGTTTGTTGGTACAAAATGAATTATATTCGGGAAGTATTGTAGTATCGGGGCCTCCATACCCAAATAGGAAACCTCCAAGGGACAATAGAGAGGGAGTGGTTGGCGTAGTGCGCAAAGCCTCGGCTTGGTAAGCCGAAGGTCCCGGGTTCGATTCCCGTTGGGCCCCTCAATATTTTTCCGTCGTCGGTTCCTACAATATTTATAAATTTGCTTATATATGGGAGTTAGTATGATTATTTCAACAATTTGAACGAGGTTTGAACCGGTTTGAATGTTGTGTTGAAATACTTAATTTACAGAATAGTTAATTACTCAGCATCGCTAACCTAACCAGTCGCTGAAAAAATGAACTATTCAAAATTGTATCGTGAATGGCCACGTTGCACTAGAAATTATCCGATCTCCTTGGTATAGTGGTTCTGGTTAACCCTAAGTGCGTTCTTTAAGTAGCCAAGTAGAAGTAACTAATGCTTGATCTGATCTCTTCAGATCGATAATCACCAGTTAACCCCTTGGCCTACACCCACGAGTGAGACTCGTGGCAAGGAATTTGGGCCATAAACAATAAGCACGAGCCTGACTCGTGGTACTTCGTTCGGACCAAACGTAAACAAGACGAGCCTGGCTCGTGGTACATCATTCGGGACAAACGAAAACAAAACGAGTCAGACTCAAGTGTTCTCGATATTCTCTTACTTTAGTTATATACGTGTAATCCTTCGTTGCGTTCACACGTTTCGGTTAAACAGCTCAATGGCTCGACGCGCGACCTTCTTGCTTACTACGGCCCGAGCAGTCGGGAGATAGCGGGTAGGCCAAGGGGTTAATCGTCCTCTAAGCTAATTAGCCAGTCGTAACAAATAATTTCGTTACAGTTACATTATCGCAACTGAACATTGTTCCGCGGAAGGTTCGATCAAAGTCAAGGATCGGTTGATCGACGAAAACTCGGACAGCTGTTTCATTTGCGGTTTCATCGTATCCAGCGATCTCGGCGAAGTAATCTGGTGAAACGAACGGAAATTTCCTGCGGCAGAAAAATTCCCGAGGAGGTGGGTCCATTTGTGTTTTCCTTGGATGTATTCGATCGTCGTCGATATTGCTCAACCCCGGCCCCACTTTTCCCTTCTGCCTTCGAGCACAAGTGTATATACGGTTCTGATATCGACTTCCTGACTTCTTGCCTCGATTAAGTTAATTCTACTCGTGTTTTGTCTGGAACACTTCGTAAGGGGGAGCAAGGAGAAGGAATCGGTCGGGTTGCTTTCTTTGGTGAACATTCGACTCCAGATTTTCTTGTTCGTCGAGGCTGTCGGTGAATTCTTCTTAGCTTTGGCTAAGTGTTTCACGGAATTTGTGTTGCTTAGTTGCATCTCGTAAGTGTAATTATTCTGGAATTTGTAAGAAGTTTATGGCTAGATTTATTGAGAAGTGAGAAGAAAGCAAAGGACGAATTTTAGTTTTGGAAAGTAGAATAGAAAAACGAAGGATAAATATGCCGTTTGGCTAAATCCAATTTGGAAACTTGATTAGATGGATCTAATAAAATTCTCTTTATTTTAATTTAATTATTTGAATGAATTATTATTTTTTTATAACGCGCTTAATTAGTCTGATAGACGTATGATATGATAAAGCAGTTAATCTACCTTGCATGGAAAATTAAAAAATTTTAGTCAAACGTAGGAAAATCAATTCGTTCCAAAACCTTGTTTTCTTGTTCATTTTAAACATTTGATTTTCTTTAGAATTATTAGAATTGAATATTAAATTCAATTAGGATACTTAGAATATTCATTATCCCATTATATGTTAGGATATTCAATAATTAGGATTATTAACTTATATTTTAAAGGAACACAAAAAAATTGAAAATAAATGGAAATATTTTTGTAGTTGATCAATCGATCGAGAAATCCATCAAATTCTGCATCTTCTTATCAGACTGGACCATGATTGTTTTATAATAAATTAAAGTATCGACAAGCCTTTCATTATATCTTTCGTCTCGTCTAGATCATAAAGCGATTTCTATCGTCTCTAATATGAAAAACAAAAAGTAGCCCTGAGAAAATGTACGAAAGGTTGAATCCTCGAAAAGGAATCGATGGACCTTTGTGGACCATGTTGTTCGTATCGCTTTCAACAAATTCCTTTTCTCCAAACATAATATTCCAACTGTGTTATCGGGAACAAGTTATTCGCTTTATGGTTAGATACAGGGATCCTGCAGCGACAGCCGTCTCAATTCTCTCCCTCAGGCTTCCAGTACCCTTGCTACTTCCGAGGAAAGCTGGATCGATACGCTTTTATGTGTGTTCCGTATCAAAGACAGAGAATTGTTCGTTAATCTTTAAATTGTTGCCACGATTTATGACACCGAGAAAGGTTATTTTTCAGTTAGAAGGCATCTCCGTTCCTTTTTCTTTGAATTTTACAAATGCCCGTTGGCTGATACTGTTTTTAGTCGATTAGTCGGGATTTTGAGAATTTCGTTTCGGTCGAATCTTTGATAACAATCGTGTTATAAAGCTAGATGAGAGTCTTGAGGCTTTCAGAGCTTGGTATATTGCAGTTCGTACCGTTTGATAAGCATTAATTATCCAGTGATATTCGTGAACGGTCGTTCAGTTTCTTTGAAAGAAGAATGCAATGTGAGATTGCGAGAAATTGAATTAAAGGTCCTCAAGAGGAAATTAAGGTACAAAGAAATTATATCGAATAGTGATTTAAAGAATCTTCTCAAAATTTCTATCTGTTGTGTAATTTAAAAAATCACGAGGATTATTAGAAATTTCTAGCGATCGCAAACTCTTTTATCATTTTTGGTTAAAATTATTTCCGAAATTTCACTGTCTTTTGCAAAATTGACTGGTTGCGCTTTTCAGTGTTTAACGTAATCGTAATCCTGTGTGGATGTGTAGTAAAACACGTCTGCTATTGCTGCTTTCATTTCTCATTTGTACACACTTAACGAGATGAGAATACATAGTCGTGGTTATTTTAAAAAGTGGTTCGGTAGAAGTACGTCGCTTCTTCAATATAATTATGAAAAGTGCAACTTCAAAGCAGTCACTCTGGTCGAAAAACTTAATCATTTATATTGGCCATTCGTAACCAGAATTTCGTAACCAGAGTGTTAATTTCTCAAAAATCTCCTCGAAACCTTTCAATTATCATCTCCAACTTAAGCAGCAAGCGACATTTCCTCGACGAATTTTCAAATAAGAATGTTCCAAACAATTACTATTTTTGGTCCCCGTTAGAAGCACGCCGATATATGTCCACGCAACTTTCGCATTCCAGAATTTCATTAAACTCACCGAAACGATTTATCGATATATTATAACTTCTCCACAAATAGAAATTCGCTTAATGGAAATTGAATTTTTAAAGCTCACATCGAGTCCAAAGTTAAACATTCCTCGGCGATTTTTCATTATTAAAATATGAAACGAGCAAACGAAACAGCGGTTTCATCGATTATTAGAGCAATTTAATTAGGATTCATGCTTCATCGACTAGCCTGAACTTTACCAGCGTTACTCAGTATCTACTTACCTTCTCTATTCTACAGTTTCGTTCAAAAAAAAAAATCGTAGCCTTCGTAAAATTCGAACGAGCACACACACTTTTGTTCATTACTATTATCATTTGTTTTATTTATTTCAGTGTCTAATTTGAGCACAAGGTACCAATATAATTCAAGCAGAACCAAAGGTCTCTTTCATACATCTCGACCCAGCAACGCCGATTTTCTAAAAACCGACGCGGCAAATAGGAAAAGCTAGAATTCTTTCCGGGAATCACTCGAAGCATAGATATGTATGTATCGTAAAAAGTGAAAACTATCTTTTCTTCTTTTTTCTCTCTTCATCTTTTACGCGGGAAATGGGTACGTTTCCCGCGAAACGCCACGAATTCGCTATGGAAAAACAAAGCAGACGGTAATAATTCGCGAAGCAACGTTAATTACGCCAGCAATTCACATTTACGGGTTTGAATGATCAATCAAGCGAAGGCCGTCGATTTTTTGGATATTTCCCATTGTGCTTCGCTTGTTAAAATGTTCGACGGCGAATTATGGTTGTCTCTATATTTCAAGACGTTCATTCGTCGGCTAAAAGGATTCTCGAGATATAATGCCCCCGTTTGTAACAATCTACATTCGTTCGTTTTATCAGGAATTGCACGAGATTCAGTTTTCTTCTTACGATCTAAAAGTCACCTCTCAACGATGTCTTTTTTTCCTTTCAAATAGCCTCGAAAATTTCGCTACAAATTCTCGAGTTTAGGTATCAGGACGTGCATCGTTGACGAAATTCTAGCTTAAGAAGCTATCAGTTTCAACCCCTCGCCTTGCCTCTTAATTTCTCGAAACAGTCTCTTTTTATTGATAATACGAGAGCTTGTTGAACTACTTATTGGAAAATAAAAGGCTCGCCGCTTGATAGTCTTGATTGTTGCAATTTTTACAATTTAGTTCATCTCTAAATTGCTTAAATCTTCTGATATCGCAGAAGCTTCTCCTATTATAGGATGAACGTTTCATCGTAATTTTACTTAAGAACACAATTCTTTCGAAATTCTCGATAACAACAACGCCTCTCTTCGAAACTAACTTATTATCAGTCCACCGAAACGATCGTTTCACGGTATATCGCTACAATTCACGATCTATCGGGCACTTTCTCACCGATACAGATCGATTTTACCCTAAAAAACCTTTCGTTTCACTTGTCCCATTTTCTCTCTCTCTCTCTCTCTCTCTCATCCAGTCTTCTCTGATCACTGTTCTCTCCACTGTCACAAAAAAACTTCTCCTGTTTTCTTTTTTTCCTCTCTCTATCTCCGTCAAACATCAAAGTTTCACCACTGTTCACAGAGTTGGCCTAGAAAAAACCAGCAATTGCCTAGCTAGCACACACCGCCGTTCGTTCCTCCTCCTCCATTTTTCGTTCGGTTGCAGCGGAATCGATCCTTGGGCGATTTCAAACCCTGGTGACAGTAATCCCCGGTCTCCCGGGGCCGAAGGCCTACCTGGACGATCTCGAGGATCGATTCCTGTATCTGCAGAGCAGCACCTTCTTGAAGGCCTGCCGGAAAACCTTGTTGAAGATCGTGTAGAAAATTGGGTTCACCATGGAGCTAGCGTAGCCCAACCAAGTGGCCAGATCGAAGATCTTCCGGTCGATCTGTCTTTCGCAGTCGGGACATACGGCTGGTATCAAATTCAGAACGAAGAACGGCGCCCAGAGTATGACGAACGTGAAGAAAACAACGCCGAGAACTTTGGTGGCTTTTTGCTCGAGCCTGATGATTCTTCCGTGACGAGAACTGTCGCGAGATACCACGCTGCTGGTTCGTGAATGACGGCTACGAATCGGTCCGGAGTATCTGTGCAGACAGGGAAATGACGAATTGCTGTTCTGTTTCGAGCTGATGCTAGCTGCACCGTTATGCGCCCTCATCGTCGCCGCACGTCTTATCGGGACCGTTCTCGACGCTAGCAGAGAGGTTCGCGTGCTTCCTGTGACATTAAGAAGAGGGATTGTGAGGATTTGGAGTGCTCCGTTGCAAATTGGTTGAGCGATGGTTTTCGACATTTTTTATTTCAGCGCGTATCGATCTCTCTTTTGTAGTTTCTCCTAGCTTTTCTGTGTCTCTCCTTCGGTTCTCTATTCTAGAGCAATTTTTTTTTTACCTTTTCTTATTTAAATTAGCTGTCTTATTTCGTTAAGTATGGTTGAATTATTCAGTTGTTTCAGAAAAAATTATTCTATAACGACTAGAAAAATTTAGTTGTGATGCTTGAAAATTCAGTTTGAATATATAGTAATTTAGTTGACGTTGAAAGCGTTTGAGGATTAATTAAAATTTCTAATTAATCGAGGTTTGTTCTATTATATATTTAGATTAACCACTGCTGGTTAATCATTTTAGTCACTCAACTATGCAACAATTTTTCGCCTATTTTATTCACGAACTAAAAATTCCCAAATCTCGATAGTTAATTTCTGTTCCCAATCACTCTAAGTAAAAACGCGAGGGATTAAATCTATCGAAATTGGAAATCTCCGATCATTTGATACACTCGAAAAGCCTACCTAAGCTCGAACCCCTTCTTCCTCCTCTCCATGTGACAACGGAATTCAACTCGTAGCTTCTGTTCACCTCCATCTTGACACTATTGTTTCTCCCCAAGAATCCCGCCTCGAGATTCTTCCCCGAGATTGGCTTCATGGTGTCGCTGGAGACGATTACAATCTCGCTAGATGGTTGGGGCGGTGGTTTCTTGGAGGATTCGCCGAAATAGGGACAAGTGCAAGGTGGTGGTAGAGCGATTTCGCCTTCCTGTTTGTCGTTCGACTTCCTCGGCACGTTCTCCTCGTTTGACGAGCTCTTTCTGGACTCGGGGCTATGAACAAACGCCGGATGCTCGTGAAAACTGAAAGATCGTTTCCTAGGTGTCCTGGGCGAGTCTGAGTCGGCTCGATCTAAGTGAGTCTCGTTGAACGTGGAGGCTCGCCGACGATGCTTCCACGGTGTCGGGGAGCTTAGGTCCTCCTGCATCGAGAGGCTTGTTCTGGAACCGGAAGCACTGCTGCCGCCGCTTTCGGCGCTCCTGCAATTTTGAAAGATCGTGGTTATTATTTTGTGAAAAAGAGAGTTTAGAGGCAACGGTATTGGATATATTTTGTAAGTTGATAATGGGATTAATTGGGAGAAAGATATTGTAATATTTGTTAAGATGTGTTTATTGGTCTATTAAATTTCAATTTAAAAAAATTATTTACATTTATTAAATTTTGAATAAAATAAGACTTACTCCTTTATTAGTCAATTTTTCGACTATGTTAGGAATTCAGCTTTGGAAAGTTTGCACACAGTACAATAACAATATCTTATTCGTGTTTCAATTTCAAAAATATTTTCAAGACACTTTTTACGATTATATATCGAATGCATTTCCAAGTTATTTGTGTATTAATACTTTTCTCTTCCTTTTATTTCTATATTGCACGTATCAATTTGCTTTTTGCAAAAATCCCCACTTTCTCGGCTTCGGAAGACCTGAAATTCCATTTCTTCGTTGTCGTTCGACGTGTCTTCTGTTTATTACTCTCTGGAAGAAAAATGTTAGCTCTATTATAGAACGTTATTCTTGTCCGTCGGTTCGGTATACGTAGCCGAGAAGCTCCCGTGAAATTTGAAAAACAGTAGAGAAGTTATCCGAAGAATTCCTCCAATAATTAACTTGTCGGTGAAATGAAAAGCCGTGTCGGCTCGGTGAAGAATCTTCGTCGATGGTATTGTACAATATTTCATATTACAGAACCATTATTAAATAACTTGGCGATAGATGGATAAAAAAAAGCTTATACTTGATCGAAATCTGAACATTTTTGTCGTAAATATGATCAGTTTGTTCGATCTTGCAATTTTTTTAAATTCTTAACCATTTAGAAAAAAGAAGCTCGATTGAACCCAAAATTCACAATTAACCCCTTGAATTATAATTGTTTTACCGACTATGCATGTTACTATT